>NC_083768.1:12842981-12937981 GCF_963514075.1 Conger conger
TGCTCCAGGGGGAGGATTGTCTGCCGCTCAGTATAATCAACTGTACGTCGCTCTGGATAAGAGCGTCTGCCAAATGCCGTTAATGTAATGTAACGTAATATGTTTAGTGTAGCGTTTAGAATGAGGCGGGTTGAGTTGGAGTTCTGTCTGTGGTGACCGACTTCCTGCCGCACCTCTTCCTGCAGCTGGTGGAGGTGGCTGCTGGGAAGTTTAACCCCCACGTGCACGTGGAGTACGAGTGGAACCTGCGTCTGGAGGAGATCGACGAGAGCGATGATGACCTGGACGACAAGGTGCGGCTCCGCCCCGTCCGGAACCCCGAAATACCTACAGATCCCCCACAGAGCACAGCTACAGAGCACAGCCCAGATACCCCACAGAGCACAGCTACAGATCCCCCACAGAGCACAGCCCAGATACCCCACAGAGCACAGCTACAGATACCCCACAGAGCACAGCTACAGATACCCCACAGAGCACAGCTACAGAGCACAGCTACAGATACCCCACAGAGCACAGCTACAGATACCCCACAGAGCACAGCTACAGAGCACAGCCCAGATACCCCACAGAGCACAGCTACAGATACCCCACAGAGCACAGCTACAGATACCCCACAGAGCACAGCTACAGATACCCCACAGAGCACAGCCCAGATACCCCACAGAGCACAGCTACAGATACCCCACAGAGCACAGCTACAGAGCACAGCTACAGATACCCCACAGAGCACAGCTACAGATACCCCACAGAGCACAGCTACAGAGCACAGCCCAGATACCCCACAGAGCACAGCTACAGATACCCCACAGAGCACAGCTACAGAGCACAGCTACAGATACCCCACAGAGCACAGCTACAGAGCACAGCTACAGACACCCCACAGAGCACAGCTACAGATACCCCACAGAGCACAGCTACAG
Source organism: Conger conger (assembly GCF_963514075.1). Taxonomy (NCBI): domain Eukaryota; kingdom Metazoa; phylum Chordata; class Actinopteri; order Anguilliformes; family Congridae; genus Conger; species Conger conger. Next base: position 12,843,905 of record NC_083768.1, read on the forward strand.
ATACCCCACAGAGCACAGCTACAGAGCACAGCCCAGATACCCCACAGAGCACAGCTACAGATCCCCCACAGAGCACAGTTACAGAGCACAGCCCAGATACCCCACAGAGCACAGCTACAGATCCCCCACAGAGCACAGCTACAGATACCCCACAGAGCACAGCTACAGAGCACAGCCCAGATACCCCACAGAGCACAGCTACAGATACCCCACAGAGCACAGCTACAGAGCACAGCCCAGATACCCCACAGAGCACAGCTACAGATCCCCCACAGAGCACAGCTACAGAGCACAGCCCAGATCCCCCACAGAGCACAGCTACAGAGCACAGCTACAGATACCCCACAGAGCACAGCTACAGAGCACAGCTACAGATACCCCACAGAGCACAGCTACAGATACCCCACAGAGCACAGCCCAGATACCCCCACAGAGCACAGCCAAAGATCTCCCCACAGGGCTCCATGCTGCAGAACCATAGCTCATGATTGACAGCCGCGCCCCTCCCCCTCCACAGCCCAGCCCCATTAAGAAGGAGCGCTCGCCCCGCCCCCAGAGCTTCTGCCACGCCTCCAGCGTGTCCCCCCAGGACAAGCTGTCCCTGCCGGGATACTCCGCCCACCGCGACAAGCAGCGGCTGTCCTACGGGGCGTTCACCAATCAGACCTACAGCGCGTCCACCGACTCGCCCACGTCCCCCACCGCCGACGCCCCGCCCCTGCCCCCCAGGAACGCCGGGAAAGGTGAGCTTAGCCCTCTGCTCATATTTACACACATACACACACACGCATACTCTCTTACACTCTCTCTCACACACACACACACACACACACACATATTCTCTTACACACACACACACACACACATATTCTCTTACACACACACACACACACACACACACACACACACATATTCTCTTACACACACACACACACACACACACACATATTCTCTCACACACACACACACACACTGATACTGGGGCTGCCTGTGTGGTGTCATGATTCCACGTTGAGAGATAACTCCGTTCCTGTGTGGGTGTGGTCTGGAGACGGTTGTTGTCCAATCAGGGGTATCCTGGGTGGTGGCTTAATGGCTATGTGAGCCCAATGGGGGTGGCTTCTTTGCACCTCTGAGTAAAGAGTATGACTGTGATTAGTGGCTTTGTCCAGCTTCGCGTCTCTTGGTATTGTGCAAAGCCGAACGTACGTAGTTCCTGTTCCGATCTATTGCACTTTTTACCTGTTGGTTCTATTTACTCTGTTTAGTTTCCTGTTTGCTCAGGTTTATTTTTAAACCTCACACAGTTTAGTTCACTTGACAAATTAATAAACAATACAAAATATCACTTTCTGATTCCATTACATTACATTACATTACATTATTGGCATTTAGCAGACGCTCTTATCCAGAGCGACGTACAACAAAGTGCAAAGTTCCATTTCAGTTTTCTATTTACTCTATTTTTAAACCACATACACACACACACACACACACACACACACACACACACACACCCTCTCTCACACTCTCTCACGCACACACACACACACGCGCACACACACACACACACACACACACACACACGCTATCACACACACATACACACACACACACACACCCTCTCTCACACTCTCTCACTCTCTCACACACACACACACACACACGCACACACACTCACACACACACACGCTATCACACACACATATACACACACACACACACACACACATTAGCTGTAGTCTTTGCCGTTTCCCCAGGCTAAAGGTTCCCGCTGCTGTTGCGCAACGGCAGAGCGCTCTCTCTGGGCGGAACACGCCCCGCTGAGGAATGCGTTGTGTCAGGGAGAGCAGGAGGAAGGTGCAGTAATGACTGCTTACATAAGGACAGAGCGGAATGAGTGACTGCAGGGGAGGGAAAGTGAGAGAGAGAGAGAGAGGGAGAGTGAGAGAGAGAGGGAGAGAGAGAGGGAAAGTGAGAGAGAGAGGGAGAGTGAGAGAGAGACGGAGTGAGAGAGGGGGAGAGAGAGGGAAAGTGAGAGAGAGGGAGAGTGAGAGAGAGACGGAGTGAGAGAGGGGGAGAGAGAGAGGGAAAGTGAGAGAGAGGGGGAGAGTGAGAGAGAGACGGAGTGAGAGAGGGGGAGAGAGAGGGGGAGTGAGAGAGGGGGAGAGAGAGGAAGAGGGTGAGAGAAAGTGAGAGAGTGAGAGAGAGAGAGAGGAAGAAGAAGAGGGAAAGTAAGAGCGAGAGAGAGAGTGAGGGAAAGAGAGAGAGAGGAAGAAGAAGAGGGAAAGTAAGAGAGAGAGAGTGAGGGAAAGAGAGAGAGAGAGAGACAGGAAGAAGAAGAGGGAAAGTGAGAGAGAGAGAGAGAGAGTGAGGGAAAGAGAGAGAGAGAGAGGAAGAAGAAGAGGGAAAGTGAGAGACAGAGAGAGAGAGAGTGAGGGAAAGAGAGAGAGAGAGAGAGAGAGAGAGAGAGAGGAAGAAGAAGAGGGAAAGTAAGAGAGAGAGAGAGTGAGGGAAAGAGAGAGAGAGAGAGAGAGAGAGAGGAAGAAGAAGAGGGAAAGTAAGAGAGAGAGAGTGAAGGAAAGAGAGAGAGAGAGAGAGAGAGAGAGAGAGAGAGAGGGCTGTTGGGAGCTCTGCGTTAGAGGACACGCTTCGCCGCGCGGGGTAAGATAACCCCACCCTGCCTGATTGCACACCTCCGTGACGGCAGGTCTGGTGTTATAGCTCAGCCCTGCACCTGCTCAGACTGCGCTGTTCTGCTCAGACTGCGCTGTTCTGCTCAGACTGCGCTGTTCTGCTCAGACTGCGCTGTTCTGCTCAGACTGCGCTGTTCTGCTCAGACTGCGCTGTTCTGCTCAGACTGCGCTGTTCTGCTCAAGCTGAGGCTGACTGGAGTCTGCTCAGAAGACCAGGGCACTGGCACAATTTCACACCACCCACAAAAACATGGTATTTCTGAAACATTATTCTTATCTGATTGAGAAGGAAGCCAAACATTTCTGTAGCATTGAGGTCATAAATTGACCTTTAGGACAGAGGGGGGAAAAAAAACTTTTGCTTTTGAATTTCATGCGGTGCACCCCAACCAAACCCTTTTCCTGCGTTTACACTGTGTAGGCGTCATATACTGCATGTTTTAGAGCAGGGGTCACCAACCTTTTTGAAACTGAGAGCTACTTCATGGGTACTGAGTCATACTAAGGGCTATCAGTTTGTTTTGTCACGCGCACAATACTGACCTTTGAACTAGAGTAGGTCAGAGTTCACCTAAACTTATCTAAACTTCATGTATAATAAACATATTTTTAAATCTATATAAATGCAAGTGTGATTAAAAAAAATAGCAACAGAATAACATTAAATTTTAGATGCGGCTCACTAGTGAGTTGTGCTATTTTTAGAGCAGGCCTGCGGGCGACTCATGTGGTCCTTGGGGGCGACCTGGTGCCCGCAGGCACCGTGTTGGTGACCCCTGTTTTAGAGGCTCTCTCTCTCTCTCTCCCTCCCTCGCTATCCCTCTCTCCCTCTCTCTCCCTCTTTCTCCCTCCATTTCTCTCTCTCTCCCCTCTCTCCCTCTCTCCCTCACTCTCCTTCCATTTCTCTCTCTCCCCCTCTCTCTCCCTCTCTCTTTCTCTCCCTCTCACCCTCCCTCTCCCTCTCTCCCTCTCTCCCTCTCTCTCTCTCTCTCTCTCTCCCTCTCTCCCTCTCTCCCTCACAGTGCCGGTTCTGGCTTTCCCTGGTTCTCCGACGTCACACTACGCCTCTTTCTCTGGCGCCCGGCCGTGCATCAGCAGTGACTATCACTTACTTTATATTCTTCATATCCCTTCCCATCATGCCGTTCACCTCCGCCTCCATCTCAACCCCTCCCCCCCCCAGTGGACGTGGAGTCGACCCTTTCTCTCCCGGCTGAGCTCCCCGTTATCTGTCTGCTAACTCCGGCTGCTACACCTCCCAGGAAATCCTTTCTAATACTGTTTTGGTTTGACGTTCTCAGAATTCTCCCTGTGAACGCGGGCAGGCCCCCGGAGCCTGACGTTGAAACTCGTTCAGCTGCTCACTGTGTCCTACTTGCACACTCTTGGTCTATGGTGTGAATATCGCCACGTGTCATTTCCTGTGAAATGTACTCAACTTCCTCCTGTGCTCCCCACCCCCCTCTGCCTGCTCTTTGTACATAGTCTCGTGTACAGACTGCAGAGCGCTCATATTCTTGCAGCGAGGCTGAAGCAACATTAGCAACCATATTATCCAAATATGGTTCAGGCAGACTTTGATACGCCCACAAGAAAGACGCAGCTCTGTTTCTATGGAAACATCCAGTTGGGCACCGGTAGGTGTACAGTAAACCCTATTCTACTAACCCTGGCTTGCATGTCAGTTGGGATGGAAGATGGTTGGAGAGTTGCTGAGTAACGCACCCTACAGACACCAGTCCACGTTTTCATTGGCATCCTGCTTTTTGGCATCAGTGTGCTGGATATTGTATGGCAGGGACCCCGACGCTGTTCTGGAGATCCACAGGGTCGGCTGGCTTTCATTGTGACCCATCACACTTAACTGGCCAATTAAAGCGGTCCATTACACAGTTAATGCAGCTCACCTAATTTCTTGGCCTGCACTTGTTTCGGAAAAGCAGACCCCGTGGCTCTCTAGGGACAGGGTTGGTTTCAGTATTGACGTTCAAGGAGCGTTTTACTGAGAGTTAAGGAGGCTCAGGATCTCTCTGCTTAAAGGCTGTGTTTTTATGCTGTATTTAAGTTTCACCCATCGCCTCTCCCACGTCCTGTACCGGTTTTAATGTGTGAACACGTGCAATTTTCTGTTGCTGTTTTTGTCCGTTTTGTCGATGTCTGAAAGGAGCAGAGGCTGGGCCTGCAGATGAGCCACTCCCCCTTAATCCTAACCACCCACCCCCCCCCCTCCTCCTCCTCCTCCTGCTCCTCCTCCTAACCCCGGGCCCTTATCCCCGCCCCCCCTCCAGGGTTGCCTGTCCAATCACAGCCTGTGTTGTGTCTGTCACTCTTCTAGCTCCCTCCTCCTCCTCCTCCTCCTAACCCCGGGCCCTTATCCCCGCCCCCCCTCCAGGGTTGCCTGTCCAATCACAGCCTGTGTTGTGTCTGTCACTCTTCTAGCTCCCTCCTCCTCCTCCGGCCCCCCCTCCTCCCTGCCCCTGGGCTCCCAGACCCCCGGGGGGAGCTCCACCCTGTCCAAGAAGAGGCCGCCGCCCCCTCCCCCCGGGCACAAACGCACCCTGTCCGACCCGCCCAGCCCGCTGCCTCACGGTCCGCAGGGCAGAGGCGGGATCCCCTGGGGTGAGAGAAACGCACCGTTTTAAAGAGCCGAAACAAAATGTCAGCCAGGAAACAGGAAGTCAAGGGTGCTCGTTCAGGCGCACTGGCTTCATTTAGACGCTGTGGAAAAGAGGATGTTTTTTTTTTTTGTCTGAAAATGCTCTGGGCTGTACAACCAATAAGCAGAGGATAACTTTGTTTTTGAAATTCAAGTTGGGCATTCGATTCCTGTGGGTGCTTTCAGGATGAGTGTTTTTTTTTTCCAAACACGCCAAAAAAAACCCCCGCTTTTTGTGGTTCTTTCACAATCTGAGCTGTCCTCTGTATGTTGGTTGTATTTTTACAAATGGAAAACACACAAATTGATGATTAAGATGATTGCTACACCCTGTTTCCGTGGCGATGAGGCGGGTGACTCGTAGGACAGTGTCATAGGTGGGCTCCCCTCTCACAGGAAACCCCCACGATAGGACCCCCTCTCCCTCTTTCAGAATGTCCTTTTGTCATTTTTGTTGTCCTCTGTGATCTTGTATTTTTAGTATTTTCCTCTACACGGTGGAAATGTTTGGTGTTAATTCAGTTTACGGAACACTGAACATTTTACAGTGTACATCTGTATTTAGGTTTTATGATGTTTTTTTCCAGTTAAACTGGTCCATAAAACAGAGCTTCGGAATGAATATAGTGCCCCTGTCTGGCTAGCCTTAGTTTCTTAATGTGTAGTCAGTTTCTGTAGAAGACACTGAAGTTGCCATTCACTAAGCACATCCCAAGTTGATTGAGTCGAGGGAAGGATACACTTTTCTGGGTGGCTCAGTACAGTTTGACGCTTGACACACTGAACATGGATAGAAAGCCGTTTATACATTTGCTTGTTTATTGATGGTTTGCTCCTCAATGTACACGTGTATGTGTAGAAGCAGGTGCAGGAGTTGAGAGAAGACCACCAAGATTGTCCCAATGACACATACGACTCTGCCATGATAGGAGTTTTATTAGCAAGCAAACCACGTACAGTCAAAACATCACGGCAGGTCTGCCCGATCCTGTTCCTAGAGATCTACCCCTCCTGTAGGTTTTCATTTCTACTCTACTCTTCACAAGCCTGATTCTACTCATTAGCAGCTCAACAAGATCTCTAGCTATTGAAGGAAGACTGCTTTGTTAGGGTTGGAGTGAAAACCCTGCAGGACATTAGATCTCCAGGAACAGGATTGGGCATTGCGGTCTCATAGTATTGGTGTATCATTGCGCCCGCATTGTGAGAGTGTGGCACGTTTTTGTCGCATCTGTGCCTCGAGACCCCCGTGACCTCACTGCCTTTCTCTTATTGGCTCCCTCAAGATTTCCCGCCATTGGCTGGTAAGCGAGAGCCAAACCTTCAGCAGAGCTAACAGGCGCTCAGCCTACCCTCTCTGTCCTTCAGACCCTCACCTATCAGTGTCCAACACCCGCATGTACCGTACCGTAATGTGATGTGGGAAGTTCCCAAATCGTGTGCTGTGTATCAGTCCATTTGTATAAGCGGCCTGGCTTTTTACCCTTTTACCTGTGATGGTAACTGACCCTCCCGAGTCTGTCTCCCGTATGCCCCTGGGAATTGTAGTCTCGGGTATTGTAGTCTTTTGATTGTTTGATGCGAGTGTGTTTGAACCCCTGTCGATGTGGCACTTACAGGAAACGACTCCACCCCCCCTCCCGCAAACAGGACATCCCCTGCAAGCAAGTTCGAGGGCATTCCGCAGCTGCAAAGGTACGAAGGCATCCAAAAAAAAAAAAAGTGGAGAAGAAAGAGAGAATTTCTCATTTCTGCCTTTTCTGGGCATTTCATGAATTAACATGCTTCTCCTTTGTAACTTTTTTGCAGTGCTACTTCTAGTAACACAAAATCTACACTTGGTCCAAGGGTTCTTCCCAATCTACCTCAAAAAGGTACATCATCTCTTTGAACACATTGCTGTTCAACATGCACTTCTAAGCATTATAATGGCAATAATCACAAAAGAAACAATAAGTAAATTATTCTAGTAGGTTCTATTACAGTTACATGATTGCACGTCCACACAGTCCATTGGAAAAATCGTATTCTTCAGAAAATGATACAAAATCTCTTGTTTTGACTAAGCTATTTTAGGACAGTGAAGAGGGAGGAAAATGGATAGCGGAAGGTTTGACCGGATCTCTCTGTTTCAGTGGCATTACGGAAAATCGACACCATCCATCTCCCCTCTGTGGACAAGCCGAGCCAGCCTCCCGAGCCCTTCCAGAAGCCTCCGCAGACCGCGGAGACGCCCCAGAAGACCCCCCTGGCAGAGAAGCCCCAACTGAGCGACCTGCCCCCCAAACCCCAGGTCTCCGACCTGCCCCCGAAGCCCCAGCTGTCCGACCTGCCCCCCAAACCTCTGCTGGGGGACCTGCCCCCCAAGCCCCAGCTCAAGGACCTCCCGCCCAAACCGCAGTTCTGCGACACTCCGCCGAAGCCCCCCGCCCCCGCCGCTGCCCCGGGCGCCGCTGCCGAACCCGTCCCCAAGCCCCCGCCCGGCGAGGTGGCGCCCAAACCGCAGCCCCCGTCCGAAGAGCCGGCCTCCGGCCAGCAGGGGGAGCTGTCTCCCAAACAGCCCAGCGACGATGCTAACGGCAGCCCCGCGGGCGCCTCCGAGATGCCCGTCCCCCTGCCCCGGAAGATCAACACGGTGAGTGCCCCCCCTACGGGAGGCAGGGCTCGCCTTAAACCAGGGCCCAACCCTGAACCAGGGCTCACCCTAAACCAGGGCTCACCCTAAACCAGGCCAGAGCCCAACCCCAAACCAGGGCCCAACCCTAAACCAGGCCAGAGCCCAACCCCAAACCAGGGCCCAACCCTAAACCAGGCCAGAGCCCAACCCCAAACCAGGGCCCAACCCTAAACCAGGCCAGAGCCCAACCCCAAACCAGGGCCCAACCCTGAACCAGGGCTCACCCCAAACCAGGGCTCACCCTAAACCAGGCCAGAGCCCAACCCCAAACCAGGGCTCACCCTAAACCAGGCCAGAGCCCAACCCCAAACCAGGGCCCAACCCTAAACCAGGCCAGAGCCCAACCCTAAACCAGGGCTCACTCTAAACCAGGCCAGAGCCCAACCCTAAACCAGGGCTCACCCTAAACCAGGCCAGAGCCCAACCCCAAACCAGGGCCCAACCCTAAACCAGGCCAGAGCCCAACCCTAAACCAGGGCTCACTCTAAACCAGGCCAGAGCCCAACCCTAAACCAGGGCCCAACCCTAAACCAGGCCATAGCCCAACCCCAAACCAGGACCCACCCTAAACCAGAGCCCAACCCTGAACCAGGGCCAAACCCTGTTCATGCAGATCTAGCATCTTCACACCATCCCTAGGTTTTCACTCCAACCCTAATTTGGCACAGCAGATTCTACTGATGAGCAGCTCAATGAGGTCACTAGCTGTTGACTGAGGTGTGCTTTGTTAGGGTTGGATTGAAAACATTCAGGACGGCAGATCTCCAGGAACAGGGCTGGAAAGCCCTGCCTGAAGCTGAAGCTAGTTTTTTCCTTTCCACGAGGGGGCTGCTGGGTGGCTCGCCCTGCTTAAGCCACTGTTGTGGCCCACGGATGAGCCACAATAATTGGTCGTGTTATTGGATTTGCGCGTGCTAAAACGTTTTTGCACATGCTAAAGGTCTTAGTAAATCAGGCCCTCAGTCACATGACCCGAATGACTCGTCTTCCAGGGAAAGACCAAAGCCAGGCGGGTGAAGACCATCTATGACTGTCAGGCGGACAACGACGACGAACTGACCTTTGCGGAGGGCGAGGTCATCATCGTGACCGGAGAGGAGGACCAGGAGTGGTGGGTGAGTACGGCTCCAGGGCAACTCGGCTCCTTGACTACGGTGTCTCTGGGCTCTAGTTCAGGGGTGTCCGGTCCTGATGTGGGTGCAGGATTTTGGTTTAGCCCAGTACTAAGACACCTGCTTTTACCTAAAAGACCATTAGTTATCATTAGGCCCGCACGGAATCCGCGCATGCAGAACTCCGATGAAAACTCTGCGGAATTCCTGCCGAATTCGAACGTTGAAAGTCATAAACAAGTGAATACAACATTGTCCCCTCTTGCAAGTTAGTAAGTAGCTAGCTAGTTACCTAGTGGCTAGTTCATATAAAAAGTGAAAGAAAACAAGCAATTATCATTATTATTATCATTAGGTAATTAGTTGAATCAGGGGGTCATAGTTCTGGGCTAAAACAAAAACCTACACCCACATTGGCTCTTTTTGGTGTCCAAGTTTGGACACCCCTGCTCTGGATAGCTGTGGTGCTTCCTGTCAGGCTGTTGCGGGCCCTTACCGAAAGTCCTCTGTGTGAAATGGGAGGCACGAGACATGCCTTGGCTAAACATGGCAGCTCAATGAGTTTCTGTGACTCTTCTCTGTCTGTTTTCTGCACTTTAGATCGGTCACATCGAGGGGCAGCCGGAGCGGAAGGGGGTCTTCCCCATGTCTTTCGTGCACATCCTATCAGAATGACCCTGGGGGCGGGACCGTGTGAGGCCCCTCCCTCTAGCACAAGCTCCGCCCCGCTCCCGCCTCACACCAGACTGAGGACTCCCACCTCTGTACATAGCTGCTGTCGCAACCACAAAACGAAAAAAACGAAAAACGGTAACTAAGAAGAAGCTCGCCCTGGCTTACCTCGCCACAGATTGCGAAGTACATGCGTATTGTAAATAAACCGCGTTACCCTGCCTTTTCCAGTATTATCATAGCCTCGGAGCCTGGTAAGCCTTACCGGGTTTGCCGTAGCCATCCTTGGAGTTTAGCACTTAACTATACATCTGTTGATGCTGTTACCGTATGTATGTGTATACATATATTTATGTATGTATAAACTTGTTAGTGTGTATATATATATGCTCACGTATGTGTGTACAGACATACATATGTTCCTGTATGTATTTATGTACATATACATGTGTGCACACATGATTCCTTGCCTGCTAAGAGAGGCAGTCTTATTCCAGTTCTGTCCATGTTAGCTCGACTGTTTACCTTCAGACTCATCTCTTTGTGTTCCTGGAATCCTGGGAAACGTGGGCAGAGGCCACTACGTTAGGAGCAGTTTAGTCTATCGGTCCTGCATTCTCTCCCCAAGGGGAGCACTTGACTGGGAAAACAAAGTAAATGTTGTTTTTTTTTAAAATATCAAATCTTCCTACAGAGGCACGTTGAAGGATGAAATATATATTCACGATGTTGATCCTTAATATTTGCTTGTTTAGTATTTTAAAAATTGTGAAGTTAACCTCACATTCCCTGGGGGCGACTGTCCCCGGCGACGGAAGCGGAGTGTCTGTCAAGCGTTAGCAACAGTCTGGGGGCGGGGCTTCACCTACGTGTCACAACTGCGATTCAAAAACCACTACTATCATTCCGCACTGAGAGAGACCGTCTCACCCTGCGTGCCACATCGTCTGTTATACTGCTCTCAAGGGCTGATACAATATACTGGTTGTCGTGTTGCTGCCTCCACTTTACCCTAGACGACAGTGGGGCTGTAACTCCCCAGTGGTGGCAGGTTAACGTGCGATAATGGACCCCCTGGAAGCTACTGGACCATCCACCCCCGCCCCCCCCCCCCATAAGGTGCATGTCCCTCCCCCCTCCACCACTGGAAGCTACCATCTTGGTACAGCCCCCCCCCCCCCAGTGCACCCCCCTGCCACCACTGGAAGCTATCACCTTGGTACAGCCCATGAGTTGAATGGGTGAGCAGCACGGGGAAGTGGCACGTTTGACCCCGCGACCTCTGACACAGACTTGAGTGAAGCACTGACCTCACGGTGCGAGAAACCCTCACCTGGACTCCACAGCAGGACAGTCCCACAGACACACTCCCCACACCCGGGAGGTCCTCATTTTCTCAACTGGTTTCTGGACATTTTAGCCTTTGTAGTATCAGTCCAGTTCCTCTCCATTTTCTTTTTTTCTCCGAGAGGCGTGAGCAGTGACGGACCAAGGTATTAACAAAAAAAAAAAAAAAAAAAAAAAAAAAAGATCCTCAACCGCATCTCAGTAGCTGTGTTTTAATTTCATTGGGCTAGGCCAGTGGGAATTACATTAGATATTAAACTCATTTATGTATTAACAAGAGATAATGTATTACTACGTGAATGCTTCCTGTATTATATTTAATGTTAAATGACCCTGTGATACACTCTTCCATATATGACAAATTGGCAATTATATATAATAATTGCAACTCGGGGTGTTGAACATACAGTAATTTTTTTTATATGTAGGATATGATTTGTCCAGCAGTACATTAACTGCCTGACCTGAAAACATGAGCTCACTATTAAAAAGGATCACATTATTCATTCCTTTTACAAAAGATGCAGTTTACTTGGTGAGTAAATACAGTGTTGTAACGGCGTAACCTCGGCCTACAGGAACAGAACGGTTCATGTCGGGGTTTGGGGTGGGGGTGGGGTGGTGATGAGTGCAATGCTAGTTTAGTGAATATTTATTTCATCCAGAATTTTACGAGGGTCCGAGATGAGATGGGAACGGCATAATCTCTCTTCGTCCGCCCGTTTGTAAACTTCTGTTTTAGAAGACACGTCTCTGTTGACGCGTGTCGCCCTTTCTGTTTTTTTTTTTACATGTTTAACTGTGACGACTGGAGTCCGTTGTAAGCCTGCATATTTTATGACCCGCCCCGTCCTGTATCTCACGCTCCGGTGTCCGTGTTTTAGCTCCGCTGTTTGAATTAGAACACCTCGGAAGGCGCTCCGCCTCCCATTACTCCATTTGATCCATTAATAAAGGTTTTATGTTGTAAAAAGCAGAGTGGCTCGGAGTGTTTCTTGGCACGTTTCGGCTGGTGGTTCACAGATGGTCATCGCAGGCCGTCATTCATGCATAGAACCTTCCGGTAAATTCCGGTATCATTGCTGTCCTTCAGTGCGCACGTACAGTGCCTTCAGAAAGCGTTCACCCCCTTTACCTTTTCACTTTTTGCCCTGTTACACCTTAAAATGTTAATGCTTTTTAATTAGTTTTCCTTTTCAGGAATCGGTTCAACACATTCATGCAAAAAAATTGACATTTCATGTTTACAAACCTATGCACCCACCACTCTCTAGCTCGATGAGCAGTGATCAATAAGGGATAGTGTTCTGAAGGGACTGTTGAATCCTCGGGGCAACTACTGAACAGGGAGGCATTGTCCATGCAGAGATGAGACCTTTAAAGTATGGAATCCCATTTCAAAGTCACTCAGTTCCAGGACTGCTTAGCAGACAGAAGGCTGAATTCATCCGGGGTGATGTGCATACTGAAGGTCACCTTCCTCAAAGCCAGAATAGTGGGCCTTTAATCGCAGTCTACCGCAATCTCCACCCCCCCCCCCCCCCCCCCCCCCCCCCCCCCCCCCACCCCCCCAGACCTGCAATGCCCCCTTTCTGGACTGTACAGGTGTTGGTCACACAAAAACACAATCTTATGACAGGCCATTCAGCCCAGCAATGCTCACCTTTCCCTTCCACAAAAGTGTACCTAATGCTTAGTTTACCTAAAAGATGCTATCTAGCCGTATCAAGCCTGGTCTTGAAAACCCCCAGCGTTGCTGCCTCCATTACATGTCCCGGCAAGCTATTCCACACAGTGACCTCTCTCTGTGTGGGGGGAAAAAAAACAAAAAAATGAACATGAAATGTACAGGACAATAATGTCTTGAAGAGTAGGAACTGTGGGTGTGTTCGAAGTGTTTGTGGAGCAGTCAGGGTTTGTGGAGAGCCAGCACAGCAGACAGGGCTGCAGGATGCCTAGCTGTCAGTATCTGCCTGCAGACCAGAGACACATGGAAGCTTGACTGGCAGGATGAAGCTGGATACAGCTACTGTCAGAACACTGTTTTGCTCCTCCTGGTGCATTCAGTTGGGAAGGTGAGAAGTCCCAACTTACCCTTATTCCAGCTTTCAGCACTATGGCCTCAACCCCCAGTACCATCTCACTGCAAAACCCAAAACAGGGTACACACTCTGAACCCCCTGCACTGCCCATGCTTTACCCCAAAACAAGGTACACACTCTCGCCCCCTGCACTCTTCACCCTGTACCCCAAAACAAGGTACACTCAACCCCCTGCACTCTTCAGACTGTACCCCAAAACAAGGTACACTCAACCCCCTGCACTCTTCAGACTGTACCCCAAAACAAGGTACACTCAACCCCTTGCACTGTCCACACCGTACCCCAAAACAAGATACACTCAACCCCCTGCACTGTCCACGCCATACCCCGAAACCAGGTACAGCCCTACCCACCCTGTATTCTACATTCTCTCACTCAATAGTGAGAGAATGTAGAATACAGAGCTAGAGCTCTTGCCAGCAGACTCAACTAGAGTTCCGACGTCAAAAGATCGGATTCTGCAGGTGTACATGTTCTAATTTTACGATACTCACTACATTGATGGTGCGAATCCAAGATAAAACTATTTAGGTACACACTCGAAAAACGTATGGGCCCGCAAACCTCCAGTAGAGCTCACCCCCGGCCTTCTCCAACTCGACAGGTAGATGACTGTTGGGCGCAGAAAATGAAGGTATGTAAGCATGATTATTTACTACGAAGCACTTGTTTTTGTAAGATTTCACCTATTTTACGCATGGCTAGGAAGCACTGAAATAAATGATGTAGCCTAGATCCGACATAATGACAGACATGCCATTTTAAATTTAAACTTTACGTTTGAATTGTATCGATAAACTATGTGTTTGCGCGAGCTGGCAGCGAACACCCCTTCGTCAGTTGCGCTCATTTGCATTACGTGGTTAAAACCGGCGCCACGGGACTTCGGATAATCCACTCCTTCCTCTATTCGCTGCGAATGAAATCTATTCCTTTTATAGTTAAAGCCTGCCTTTCTCGACGTGCTGTGTCAGAACCTGTGCAGCAAACACTGTGACGCTTTAGTGCTTAACCCGGAAATTACAGACAGCTGTGAAAAGCAGCGAACACATCTTTTATCTTTCATGACAGTGGCAACTAGTACTGTGTGCTCAATTCACAACCTGCTGAGTTTCGACCTTTAAAGGTATGTACCTAGCAATCATATCCATCTCTCTCTTTTCTCTTTGTAATTTCTTTATTATGGTCGCTATTCTCACCATAATAAAATGTTGATACTTTTGTACTACCCTTTTTTTGAAAATGCAAGCGGCAGCTATTCCTCTTACGTGTCCTCAAGGTATGATTTCATAATAACTGCTTCGAGTACCAAGATGAAACCTGTTCATGAAACCAAGCAACAGATTACTATTACACTTGATGTCTCCGCTTTTAGAGAACACCTGTAAAACATTTCACATGAGGATATTTTCTCTTGCATTTCTGATTTTAAGTTCACTGCACGACCTGTAACCTGTAATGTAATCAATGAACCTTGTATTGCCGAGTTTCGTTCGTTTTTAATGGCAAATTATGGCTATTTAGCAGGATTTCAGGTTGATGTCTGTAGCCTACATTGTTGGGATTGTGAGGTCGACCTCATAGCGCGTGGGGAGCACAGACTACTGTACAGACTTCCTCTTTGTCAAGGCACGCCTGGTTTTCATACAAAACATGCCATTTCCTCTTTTCGTTGATACAAATGGTTTATTGTATTGCTTTAAAGGCCGTCGTTTCTGTAACATCGTCTGTCAATGGCACTTATTAGCAATAAATTCGTCTACAGTTTACATGCAGTAGTATTTGAATCTGTGAACGGGAGAGAATGGTGTCACAAGCATGTGAAATCAGTAAAGCGTAAGGATAAAGGTTAAGTTGGCCGACGATAGGCAATGAAAATATGCATCGCACAGACGGTGATTCAGTGTCAAAGCCTTCAAGTTGTATCTGATTACATTATGTCTGATAATTGCCCTGTGTGACTAGGCTACCATCGCTACTGCACACAGTCTTTATTGGGCTAGTCTACAGTTTTAATGAAACGTTTGTACATCTTGCCTGTATTAACACAAAAGCACTACACAAACATAAATAATAAATAAAAAAAATATTAATATTTGACACTGACGGGGGGTTTCCAATGAGGATTTGGAGAACGAGAGAACGAGAACCGAAAGCAATATAAAATAGCGGTTGCTTAGATTGAGAAGTTGCTGTGTCATGTGCAAGCCATCTAATGGGTTCCATTCTTTATGTACTGTATACTGTGTGCATCAGTTTCATTGCTGAGCTGCTTCTTCTCTTTTTTTTTGGCTATATATTGCGCTGATGAGTGTGCTCATTGCTGAACGGCATTACGCCAGTCAGAAACTGAAGCAAAAGGCAAAGTCACTTTCTCAAGTTCAGGAACTGTGAAATGACACTAATCCAGGCTGCCGTTCTTTTAACCATTTGATGAGCAGGTTTTAAATTTTATTTTATTTATTTTATTTTTTTGTGTGTGTTCTGGAACGCCATTGCTTTCAATTACCAGTAGTAATTAAAAATTTCGTTACACTCAGACTAATCGCATCCCTTAAAGGGATACCGTGGCTGTAAGCGTTGGATCTGAGGTCGGATGCAGTGCATGCTGTAAACACCGTGATCTTAAAGTGGGAAAGTTCACACTGCAGTTGGCCTGTTCAGGAAGCCGTGCATCTTACGGAAGACAGAGCTGACCAGAGTTGTGTTGAACTTGCTGGAGAACTGATATTTGATTGGCTGTACACCGATGGCAGTTATAATAATGTTACAAATAATAATATTATGAATAATAATATTCAAATCATCCATCCATCCATCCATCCATCCATCCATCCATCCATTATCTTAACCCGCTTATCCTGAACAGGGTCGCAGGGGGGCTGGAGCCTATCCCAGCATACATTGGGCGAAAGGCAGGAACACACCCTGGGCAGGTCGCCAGTCCATTGCAGGGCACACACACCACTCACTCATACCTACAGGCAATTTAGACTCTCCAATCAGCCTAACCTGCATGTCTTTTGAACTCCGGAGTACCCGGAGGAAACCCACACGAACACAGAGAGGCCCTGGGCCGACGGGGATTCGAACCCAGGACCTCCTTGCTGTGAGGCGGCAGTGCTGCCCACTGCACCATTCGTGCTGCCAGATCTTCAATTCATGTATAAGCTATATGTGGTTATGTGCTAATATTGTGCTTTAGGTTGCAGTAGGTTGAATGAATTTTGTTGCAGTGACTGGCGGGCATCCTCCAAGCTTTTTCACTTTCATTTTTATCTCCGCAGCCTCTTAAATATCTGTTTTAAAAAGCTTCCGTTGAGTCATTCCTCTACCCGTTTTCTTTTCTCTGGCTTCATGTCCCTACCACAAAAAACGACTAAAAGAGATACAGCTCTAGAAACAAATGAGTAAAACTCAGTAATATGCTTACAAATGAGTGCAAATATGTTTAAGTGGAAAAGCAAATCATGCCCAAGAGATGGATTGATATGAACCCCTTCCTGCAGTAGTACTATAGCCTTGCTCACTTTTCAGGCACTGGTTGCGTGGCTGCAGTGCATTGCAGCTGCATACGCGTTGTGTTCTCTTTGAATCACGGGAGATTTGTTGCCTGGCGCCCTGTTGAATGCAGATTTATGCACACAAAGATGGCTGCCCTTCAGAGAATGCAACTGAAAATGTTTCTGACAGAAAAGCTGTTCTGTTTCTGAAACCGCAGTGAAACTCCCTTCACACCATTACAAAACTCAACCTTTATCATAACAGCATTATCCGACACCCTACCTACTAAAATAGCACCTAGCATGAGTGACCTCATGACTCTTATCACCCAGCAGGTCAGTGGGGTGGGCTGCAGATGATTCAGACATTTAAGTCTTGCATGCACAACATTTTTTGGTTGAATCAATTCTGTATTCATCTGAATGAATGAATGAATGAATGAATGAATTCATGAAAATTTGTCATGACATCACGGCCTGTCTCTATTTAAAATAATTACAAATTAGACCGGGCATAGTATGTTAGACTTTACTCTTTGTATGTGCTTCCCACTGACTTTGCTGATTTCCATACATTTCTGAGAAGACATGGCACCATTAAAGTACAGTTTCAAAGGCACTTTTGCTTCACCTGAAGTGTATCTTCTAGATGTAGACCACAAACTCTCTAAGTCCCCTATACCAGCCATTGTAAAGCCTGAACCTCATGTAAATATATAAAATGTCCTTCCTTGGACACCAAAAGTATTGGGCCAATTGGAAAAATACACTATAATAATATGAAAAATCCCTGAAGGTGAACTGTCCCTTTAAGAGGTCATTGGTTTGTTGTTATTATTATTATTATTATTATTATTATTATTATTATTATTATTTTATTATTAACATCATAAGAAAAAACATCTAAGAGATTTCATGCAATCATTACAGGAAATGCATTCAGCCTCTGTACATTAAAATTTTAAGCCAGTTTGATCCTCATATCGTGCAGAAATCACAGCACTCGGATTATAACTGAACTCATCATTATATCTTAATACTGCGCTGCGGTGGTAATTAAGAGCTTAAAGTAGGCCTGGATCTTTGTCATTGCTGCATCCATTTTGAGGGGTCAGTTTAGTGTGGTGTGCGGTGAAGAGCAGAGCGATGAGAAGTGCAATGATGGGATTCTTAGCTGCGGAAGAGTTTCACATAATTTCCAAAAGGTTCTCTCCCCATAGCTGTGGCTGCGATATTGATTTCAGGGCAGATTGTACTGGGAGAGATCGGCACATAGAGTGCCCAGAACAGAGGAAATTACCTCAGCAGAACGAGTGTCTAAGTGTGTGTATGAGAAATGATGCAGAGTAAGCGCATGCTTCTCCCTCTACACACACACACACACACACACACACACTCACACACATACACACATACACACACACACACACTCACACACATACACACACACACACACTCACACACTCACACACATACATACACACACACACACACACACACACACACACACACACACACACACACATCATACATACTCTCCCACTCCAACACACAGTAACGTTGTTAAGTTATTGATTATGTAGGGAAGTCTTTTTTGCAAAGATGTGCCTTTATTTCCAGTGGTCCAGGGAAAATAAAAATGGACAGTTGCACAATCGGTCAGTTACCAACGATGGATAGCCGGGTATCCACGTGCTGTCCTGCTTCTGGAGTTCCACCCTCCCCGAAAAAAAGACTTGCTCGTCCCCCCCCTGACGTGCGCCTCCACAACCACTATGCTCTTTAAATGCAGGCTTGCCCTGAGCTCCCTGTCTCTGGTCCTGATTTGACCTCCTGTTGGAGTTGTCTGAGAAGCGTCTTCATCAGGTTTGAGATGGTGCGGCATTTTTCCTTGAACCGATAAAGAAGAGACGCGGTGCGTTTAAACTCCTGTACGATCCACGCTGTGTCCCAGATTGCACTGCTCCTATGGGACCAAGCCTTTCATCTTGCATGCGTAGTAATGGAGAATACTAACTTTGTTGTCTTGGCCCTTTGCTCCCTGGGGGAGAGAGGGTAGCCCATGCAGCTCTGTAAAGTTGTTCTGGCCAGTGAGCTAGAATTGGCTTTGACTGTGGGGCAGATGAGATCTACCTGCAGTTCTCTCAGCAGGTGGTACTAAGGTGATCTTCTGCACTCTTTTCACCAAAATTGTATCATTTTGAAATGTCCAAACATCACTGTACCCTATTTCCTTTGCTGTGACATCCTAGATCGTTTATCGACCTGCATCAGTAAAGATGGTGAAACTTACTGTGCAGTTGCTACACAGTGTTTATCTATGATTGGAGTTTGATGTGGACCTGTTTTCTGTTCTCGAAATACCAAGTGCTCAAGGCTATTGTGGACTTTAAGATTCAAAACCTTTCTAAAAAAGCATACAAACCGCAAAATTATCGTTTTTGACATGGGGAGAGTAGTCTGAAAAAAACCCAATTTGAAGTTGGAAAAGCTGAGATCTTATACTACAGCAATTGAATAATCTTAAAAGTAAACTGTTGATACAACAATGTAAGTTAAAAAGAACACGGTAAATGGAAGCACGATCTAATATGAAGTGTACTACATCAAGTATTTAATTTAAAATATTGATTTGAGTGACAGGAATGTGTGCTGAGCGAAAAGTGTCCGGACTACAGTGCGCAGGCGGAGACTGAGCTGCGGGCAGCGATGTTAAAGGCAGCAAGCCTGCTTTCTCCCGCACCTCGTTTCGCCAAACTTCTTTGAAGAAACGAGCTCTTAATAATATTAATCCCCATTGCTGTCCGACAGAAAATTAAACGAGGTATTTTGAAATATCTGCGGCTGGGTGGTTTACAGATTCCTGGCCCGTCCGTTCTCTTTTCAGCAGGTAAGGGCTTGAATAGCTACTTTGACTTCATGTGCTCTTAAAGGCATTCTTTATTGTAATTGAGAACTCTGTAGCTGGGGGATGTGCGCGATTTCATGGATAGTCTACCAAAAGATTGCACTTCTTAGGACTGTTGTTCTTGCTTATGCTGCTCTACATGCGTGTTTTGCTGTGTATGCATTTGATGCTTTTCACTTTAACGTATGCACTTGTAATTCGCTTCGGATTAAACGCGTCTGCTAAATGAGTCAAATGTTCCGTATTGAGTTCCTAGACGCATGTATATACCTCGCAACTTAGTTGCAGGCACTAGGTGCACATTTACGGAACCTAACAGCAAAGGCATACTAAGCCTACAATGCGTATTCTGGTTTATAAACGCGTGCCTATAGTCTATTGCCATGTTATTATTTATCATTGGTGTTTAACCAAGTTACTATTGTTTCCACAAGTTGAACTTGCGATGTTGCGACATGTTACAACAAGACATGTCATCCGCTTTGATGGTTTGTTGAGTGGATTTTGCTATGGGCGCAATTCAGCATGGCTAAAATTGATATCAAAGCATGTGTGATTAACAATATGTAGTGAACTAGTCTGGGATTGAGGTTGGTTACTTCCTTTTTTAATTTCATTTTCATTTCATTTTAATTTTAATTTGCTGCGTATTTCACACTTTGCAGTATTTATTCTTAGACAATGGAATATGCGGTGTGCACTCATTGCTGAGAATTTGTATCTATAGAATAACCACAACACATAGGCTATACATAGAGGTTTTGCACCAATGGCTAAATGGATTCCAGTACTGCATGCACCAAGCTTTGCTTCACGGACACTGTTGTTTCTCCCAGCCATTACGTGTAGTGTTGTAATGTCCCCCATTGAGAAATGCTGGATGAAAGCTGGATGTTGCCTGATGGCCAATCACAATGTGTTTTCATCATACCAGAATCTACTCTCATTCACAGTATCTTGCACCAGCATATAGGGTCAGACTGTATTTTTCAACGCTACAGTCAGTATCCAGATTTTAAAGGTGACGGCAGCATTGTAGAAAGCTAGGCTCTGATCCATATAAACATTGAACAGGTACGCAGACCTCTGGTTGCCACTACTGGCTAAAGACATAACAATGTATAATAATGGATCAAATCATATTTTGTGCAGTGCTGGTTGGAATATAAGCTCTCTGGTGTTACTGGGAGCTCAGTCCCTGGCGGACAGGCAGCTGGGTTATTGCAGCTGAACACAACGTGCCCTCAGGACAGAGTTACTCCACGACTGGGAGACTGAAAAGGGGGCGGGACCTCATCCTTCTCCAATGAGGTCACCTGTTGTTGCTTTATTTCGCTGTCGTTGCTATGGCGATTCCTGCACTGTTGGTGCCGTATTTGAAAAAAGCACGTTTTCTGTTGTAATGCAGCAGTAGCCAGTTTGACAGCAGTGCTGAGGGTGTTAACAGAATGTGTCATATTAGTCTCTATCTTTCCTCACACTGCTTATATCAGTGTGCTGCACAGTTGCTCTGTTGGGTGGCTGGGTCTGAGCATGCTTAGTGCGTTGCTGATTCTGAGCATGCTCAGTGCGTTGCTGGGTCTGAGCATGCTCAGTGCACTGATGTGTCTGAGCATGCTCAGTGCGTTGCTGATTCTGAGCATGCTCAGTGCGCTGATGTGTCTGAGCATGCTCAGTGCGTTGCTGGGTCTGAGCATGCTCAGTGCGCCGATGGGTCTGAGCATGCTCAGTGCGTTGCTGGGTCTGAGCATGCTCAGTGCGTTGCTGGGTCTGAGCATGCTCAGTGCGCCGATGGGTCTGAGCATGCTCAGTGCGCTGCTAGTAGCAACACTGCTGCTCAGACATGCTGAAACCCGGCCAGCAGCAGAAGGAATGCTCTAGCAGAGCGTGCTGGCCCTCTGTGGCACATCAGAGAGCGAGGGGATCTGACATGTTGGAACTCCTCGTCACACGCTTCTGTAGTACCGTTAAGAAAACAAAGCAGAGAAACGTGTCAATTTGCTGCGTATTTCATCTGCGTAAATCATCATTCGCTGTCCTGTCATGCATGGTATGAACCGGTCTGTGTGAATATTTGGGTTTACTGTCTGTTGCGGTTTTTTTTTTGCATTACCCCCCTGGCATTTTGGAGAAGTTCTCCATATCTTTGAAAACGCTGGTTAACGCTCTCGTTAGAACAATAAATAGCCACATTCTTGTAGCTAACAGTACCTGTGAGTGGACTCATCTAGACTGAGCGGATCTGCAGCTCTCAGTTGTTTTGACCCGAGTGTAACAGCCCCTGTTCTGCGAGCATTCTTTCGGACCAGAGTAATTGCCCTGTTTATGGGATAGGCTGCCTCCATAAAGCCCCTAACCGTCCTGTGCATGGGGCATTTCGGTGTGGGGCTCCGCTTCCAGTGAATCAGACGGGTTTGGGAACGGCGAAGGCTCCCCCAGCGCATTACGCCGCCCGTCTGACAGATCACTCCCCTTTCCCGCTCTGCCTGGCTCTCCTTCCTCACAGACCCACCAGCCCCCGCTCACAGGTGTGCAGTCAAAATGGACCTCAGTCCCCAATACCAGGCCCTGCAGTGTGATTGGCTGGTTTACAGTGAACATGACCGGACTAATTGGGACAGCCAAAGTAAACAGAGATTTGAATTAGTACTGGAGACGTGGCTACCCATATGGCCCTTCTCTGTCTGAAGTAAATATATAAGCATACCACAGAGCAGACTAATATTTAGATGGATCATAAGGAAGGGGAGTAGGATGTTGTTGTTGATATAAGATGCGGCAAAACTGCAATGTTACATTTTGAAAAGTTGCTGAAGTATGATGATTTCTTTCTAGATGTAGGCTGCCTCCACCTGATAACCTGGTGCGACCTTGTGGGTCCATCCTCATGTGGCCTCAAAGTGCCAAAAAGTCACGTTTGAAAAATATGTGCTCTGCGACAAAGGGTGATTTTTCACACAGGTGCTGCACGTTAAAGGCTGATTTTCCACATTGCTCCTGCATGTTAAAGGCTGATTTTCCACAGGTGCTGCACATTAAAGGCTGATTTTCCACATAGGTACTGCATGTTAAAGGCTGATTTTCCACATAGGTACTGCATGTTAAAGGCTGAATTTCCACATTGCTCCTGCATGTTAAAGGCTGATTTTCCACATTGCTCCTGCAGGTTAAAGGCTGATTTTCCACATAGCTCCTGCATGTTAAAGGCTGATTTTCCACATTGCTCCTGCATGTTAAAGGCTGATTTCCCACATTGCTCCTGCATGTTAAAGGCTGATTTTCTGCATAGGTACTGCATGTTAAAGGCTGATTTTCCACATGGTTACTGCATGTTAAAGGCTGATTTTCCACATGGTTACTGCATGTTAAAGGCTGATTTTCCACATCGCTCCTGCATGTTAAAGGCTGATTTTCCACATGGTTACTGCATGTTAAAGGCTGATTTTCCACATGGTTACTGCATGTTAAAGGCTGATTTTCCACATTGCTCCTGCATGTTAAAGGCTGATTTTCCACAGGTGCTGCACGTTAAAGGCTGATTTTCCACAGGTGCTGCACGTTAAAGGCTGATTTTCCACATCGCTCCTGCATGTTAAAGGCTGATTTTTCCGCATAGGTACTGCATGTTAAAGGCTGATTTTCCACATAGGTTCTCCATGTTAAAGGCAGAGCTTTCACAAAGGGCCTGCAGTACGTGTTAAAGGGCAGCTATAGTGGCTTTGTGATAAAGGAATGAGGGTCTTGCAGCCAGCAGTAGAGGGCTGATGTGCAGAGCAGGCAGTGCAGTACTCTGGGCACATTAGAGCTGAACTTGTCTTTGAAAGTTGAGCACGAGCGTGTTCGCTGGAGGAAGCATTAGCCCTCAAATCATGTACCCACTCGCCTCGAGGAGGCCTGTGCCTGCGTGTGCCTGCGTGTGTGTGTGTGTGTGTGTGTGTGTGTGTCTGTGTGTCTGTGTGTCTGTTTGTGTCTGTGTGTGTCTGTGTCTGTGTGTCTGTGTGTCTGTGTGTCTGTGTGTGTGTGTCTGTGTGTCTGTGTGTCTGTGTGTCTGTGTGTCTGTGTGTCTGTGTGTCTGTGTCTGTGTGTCTGTGTGTCTGTGTCTGTGTCTGTGTCTGTCTGTGTCTGTCTGTGTCTGTGTGTGTCTGTGTGCGTGTGTGTGCGTGTCGGGAGGGGGAATGTTCAGTAGCTAGAGGGATTCAGCTTAAATCTGAACAGCTGATATGGAAACGTAATGGCCGCTACTGTAGGGAACAGCAGAGATGTGTGTTACTCCCAAGGCCTGATTCTAACTCCTGTGCCTCGTCTAGAGGAAATGGGCACTAGTGCTTTTTCACCTCCGTGGCTTTTGAATCGGGGCTAGTGTCTCCGCTTTACTGTCTGCATTGTGACTGTACCATCTCTCCCCTGTGTGTGTGTGTGAGTGTGCATTACCAACATCTCTCCCCTGTGTGTGTGTGTGAGTGTGTGTGCGCATGCGCACATGACCACCATCTCTCCCCTGAGTGTGTGTGTGTGTGTGTGTGTGTGTGCATTACCCCACATTGCTCCAGGGGGGATTGGAGCCTGTTTAGTTTAATCAAATGTAAGTCCCTTTGGACAAAAGTGTCAGCTAAATAACTGTAATGTGATGTCGGTTTTTGTTCCTGTAAGTTATTCTGGGTTAAAGAGACAGGGTTTTTATGCTGGGAATGAATCGGTGTTCAGGTTCCCGCTCTTCTGCCGTTCCCGTTGACTTCTCACATGATGGCTGCAGACCCTGTGAGCAGTGTCGGGAGAACAGACCTGTCGGAACATGCCAGCTACATGCACGTGGAAAACCATCCTCCATTTTGGCGGGATCTCCATTGCTCCGATGCCGTATCATGTTCATGTTCCTTTTAACGGTGCACGCTTGAGGAATGCAGGCCTACCAGTAAAGCAGAGTTGTGTGATTGACTTTCAATATCAGAAACAGGCTCAGCAGGAGGGGGGCAGGAGGGGGGCTCTAGTTAGCATCTGTTTGATTCGGCGGTTTGGGAAGCCAGGCAGCTATTAGCCCGGGGGTTGTGTCCCGTTATGATGTTATGCCAGTCCTTCTACAGAAAGCGAGGAGTGTAGTCTTTTTTTTTTGTTTAAACGGAAGAGAAGCGTGTCTGTTCTCTGTCTCCGTCCCTGGGGTCAGTCCGTGTCGTGCTGCGGGTGAGAGCTCCCAGCAGCCCTGTCACCAGGCCAGGAGGCGGCTACGGTCCGTCCGTGCGGACACTCTTCATACCTGGCCACCCTGATCGCCCCCCCAGGGCCTGTACGCGGTCCGGGTGTCTGCTCCCCCACGCTCACACCTGCTGCTCCAGAAGCAGCTACTGCTGGAACCAGAGCCCAGCGCTCAAATAAACGCGCTCATTGATCTAAAGTGAAGTGCAGCTATTATTTAAAAAAATAAAATAAAGGAGTAATTCAAATGGAAACAAAGATGAAAGCATAGAAAAGGGAGAAGTCAAAATCTGATACCGGCTTGCTTTCAGTTTCAGGATCCGTGTGTTGGGTTATTGATTAATTCGATTTACTGCGAACCTCTGTTGTCCAGTCGGGCACGGGAGCTTCTGCCCTGTCGTTAGCATATACTTAATCTTTTTCCCTTTTCTCACCCCTGTGGGTGGCTTCCAGTTGTGGCCCCTAGCGATGCCTGATGCCCAGAGCTGGACCGGATTGTCTGGTTTAAAAATGATGTTGTACACGTCTTGTTTGCAGTCCCAGCCGGACATTATAAATGTCTGGTATGAAAAACCGATTGCAGCTGGTGTGTATTGGATTTCTTTCTTCTACATCGTTACACTGGGGTTAAAGCGTGACACTGCCCCCCACCCCCCAACCCCCAGTCGTTGAATGGTTTCGACAGACGCCCCCCTCACCTCCATGTCCACATTCAGTTATGACCGTGTGCGTGTGTGTGGTGGATGGTGTCCAGTTTTGACTAATTCTGAATCTGGTGACCCTATTTAGTCTTGACCTGTGATCCGCTTTAAGAAGGCGCTGAAGGAGACTGGTCGGAGGAGCGACTGGTTTTTCACACGCAGCTGCGTTTAGCAGACTGTGATAGCCGCTGTTCTAACCTGTGAAACCCAGACCACGCGTAACTTGAACCCTAACCCCAGTGAGAAGAAGCCCGGTTCGTCTTGGGCTGGAGTCAGGATATTACTGACAACCCTCCATGTTGCTTAAAAGTTAAAGTTTGAGAGTTTCTGTTCTGTTAGAGAATCGCCAAGTGTTAAAATTTGTAGCATCAGTTGGTTGCGCATAAGATCCTTTGGTCTGTCATATCATATGCTGCCAATGTATTATTGTTATCGTGCTTTTGTTTCAAAGAGTTTATGGTTGCTTTTTTCCTTGATGGTAGAACTATGTAGCATGAATTAATTTTTATTTTATTAGCCTTATCACTATTCCAGAAGAAACAACTATACAGTAACTGTAGATGTAGTGTTTTGTGTGACAATGCTGGCTTAATAACAGAAGTTTAATATGCTTTGAGCATTAAAATGTGTTTTATTTCATTTAAAAATGCCAGCTGTGTTAAATGTAAAGACACCCACAAGCTTGCCCCTCTCGCGTCATAGGTGGAGGACTATGAGTAAATGTCAGTATTTTCCACACCTCATGAATGGCAGTTATCGTCCTCTGCTCTACAATGAAGAGGCGATAAGCTGAGAGCCCAGAGCATTCACCAAAATGGCTGAGTGATCCTTTCATGGCAGCACACACATTTCAGCAAGCAGACTGTGTTTCTTCTTCTGTGAATCCTGCACATTCTTCTGAAACTCTGCTACCGATGGCTTTTTATTTTAGTTTGAGGGACAGTGAATACAGAGCACCTCTTTCTGATGCAATATTACATGCCATGATGGTCGGCTGGAAGTTTGAAATCTTGGCTACATTGGACAAAATCATGCTGTTCTCCATTTCAGTTGTTCGTTCCATACTTGACTATTTAAACAACATATAAAGGGCATGTTTAATGTGAGGAAATAGTTTTTGGCAGTTATAGTTTGAATAAAATTGAGTCTACAAATTTGTTTCATACTATTGCCCCCTTTCTCTGCTGACTTTTGAAAGGTCAGCCAATTGTATCACCCAGGGTTCCCATCTCTTCAAACTGAATTTGATTCCATTCCAACCTCTATCCTGAGTTCATCCTTCATGTGAAAGGGCACTCTGGCAGAGATGCTGATTTGCTGTGAACGATAACACAGGGGCAGAAGGATTGAGAGAGATTCACTAATGGGAAGCCACTTCCCTTACAGAGCTCCCGAGCAAGAAGTGAACAAACTGGCTTCCCGTGACCCCCTTCCTGCTGCGTCACCCTGTTGAAAGGCAATAGTAGCACTCTATCTGCTACCTTGTTTACTATCAAAGCTATGCCTCATCGCAATAATTGTGTCAAGCTGATTTACAAACGAGATGAGTGAGGAGCTAAAATGGCTGACGCGGCTCTGGTGTGTGGTCAGAGCTTATGGGTCACCCAAGTACATTTGTGAATAGTAATGAGAAAATCAATGTTTATGAGGATCAGTGGGCATGGTTATCTGTAACAGGCAGGTTAATGTTTTTTTCTGCTGGGGAGAGTAATCTTCTAAAGCAGTGTTTCTCTACTCCAGTCCTCGACCCACTTGCCAGAATGTTTTTTTGTAACCAGGAACTCACGCACCTCATTTAACTAATCAAGGGGATTTTTGATGGTTTGATTTGGCTCAGTCATTAAATCAGGTGTGTGTGAGTTCCTGGTGACAACAAAAACCTTCTGGCAAGTGGGTCCCGAGGATTGGAATTGAGAAACACTTTTCTCGTGTTCAGGTGAG
Source organism: Conger conger (assembly GCF_963514075.1). Classification (NCBI taxonomy): domain Eukaryota; kingdom Metazoa; phylum Chordata; class Actinopteri; order Anguilliformes; family Congridae; genus Conger; species Conger conger. The sequence continues at coordinate 12,871,410 of NC_083768.1, forward strand.
TTGGTTATTGATGGCAAATTATAGTTCCACCTGCTATAAAGTTCAACCCATCAATAATTCTTTCCATGCTGTGACTCAGTCTTATGGAGACCAAGAAACTCCCACATCTGTGTATCACACTGCGTGACAACATAAGTCCATGGATCATTATTATACAGTTCAAGAAGTCTCACAAGGTGTAGAATATACACTTGTACGCTTGTGTGCATCTATCACAACTCTGTATTTTGCTAGACCCACATTGTGTTCTCATTTGATATGTTCTACAGCAGGGGTGTCAAACTCCAGTCCTGGAGGGCCGCAGTGTCCGCTGGTTTTTTGGTGCGTTTCAGCAGGAGAGATGCATTTCTGAGTCTTTCATTGGCTAAAGGGTTCACACACCTTGTTCTCAAGGCCTTAATTGGCTGCTGATTGAAAGGAAACCACAAACACCTGCAGACATTGCTGCCCTCCGGGAGTGGAGTTTGACACTCCCCGTTTTACGGTATGTGCAGATTCGTGCAGATTCATGGAGCTGTTGAACAGCAGGTTACCGCCCCGGTGCCTCAGCCTCTGCTCCCGGCTGCCAGACGTTCGACAGATGGCAGGAGTACCCACGAACGGAGGCGTGTTGCTCCCCGGAGCTCTCTCTAGGGCAGCTCAGCTCTCACCGTGCAGAGAAAAATTAATTTTGGGCGTCTGAGGTGTCGCTTAGACAGGAAGTGACACCTTCGCCTGGAGCCGGCGCCTTCCTGGGCCGCTCGGTCCCCGAGCTGTCACACGTCTGTCCGGAGCGCCCCGCGCCCCGCGTGAGAGGCCGCCGCAGTGGGCGGGGCGCGGAGCGCTCCCGGAGGGCGGCAATGTCTGCAGGCGTTTGTGGTTTCCTTTTCAATCAGCAGCCAATTAAGGCCTTGAGAACAAGCTGTGTGAACTCTTTAGCCAATGAAAGACTGTGTAAAATGTATCTCTCATGCTGAAACGCACCAATAAACCAGCAGACACTGCGGCCCTCCGGGACTGGAGTTTGACACCCCTGCTGTAGAACATATCAAATGAGAATACAATGTGGGTCTAGCAAAATACAGAGTTGTGATAGATGCACAGAAGCGTACAAGTGTATATTCTACATCTTGTGAGACTTCTTGAACTGTATGATAATGATCCACGGCATGGGTTCTGGGTGGGTGGCCTTTTGTGGCCGCATTATACTCATGACGTTGTTGAACGGATGTGATTGTGTCATAACGGTAAATGGTCAGCATTTATATAGCACCTTTATCCTGTACAATTGATGCTTCTCATTCGCACATTCATACACACATTAACGGTGATTGGCTGCCATGCAAGGCACCGACCAGCTCATCAGGAGCATTTGGTGGTTAGGTGTCTTGCTCAGGGACTCTTCGACACACCCGGGGCGGGATCGAACCGGCAACCCTCCGACTGCCAGACGACTGCTCTTACCGCCTGAGCCAATGTTTCCCAATGTTGTGACATTGCCTGGACGGATGTGACCACATTATGTGACATTGTTGCGATGGATTTGTCCTGCTCGGTCGCCGGCGAATGCATGGACCTGCAAACGGGCATCGTTTTCTCGCATAAGTGTATGTGACGCATTAAGGATGGATGGAGAGGCTTGGTGTGACTCTGTTGTTTACCGTCTTGGCTCCCGCAGTCCCCAGAACAGCTGTTGTGCTGCGGTGTGTATGGAGCAGTGGAGCCTGATGGAGCCGCAGATGGCTCCACAGGTTAATGGCGTGCGACGCTGAAGCCCCCTAAGTGGGTTTGAATAAAAACCCATAAACCATGTGAGCCGTCTGCCTTGACGGACAGCCCCGAGTCTGCACGCGTGGTTTTTTATCCCTCAGCGAGTCATTGGTACGCAATTTCATTTTAAAAAAGTGGTGGAAAGTTCCGGTTATTTGTTCAGCTGTAAAGCGATAAAACTGCGATGTTACTCCACACACAAACTACACTTAGAAAACAGACGGTGAAACTGGCACTCTTTCAGTTACGAATGACAAAAGGCGCTGTTTAAAGGTTAAATAACCACAAACCATATTCTGTGAATGTTCACCGTGGCCGTCTCAATTAGTTACCGGCAGAACCTCACCAGAATAGCTCTCTTAAAACGTGCCGTTGAGGTCACACCAGGGGCAGATGAGGACCATCAAAGGTGAGGACCTCGGATCGGTCAGGTTTCTTCTCCTGTTGACCTTTCGAGCTTCCTCTATGTCTAGTCTCGCTTCTCCTCTGGCTAATCTGGAGTCTAATAAAAGGGCCTTGTGTCCGCCACACGTCCACAGCACATCTCACACATACCAAAACGTCTGTCAACAACGGCCCGAACTATTAAAACAGCACTTCCTGTTTTGCAAATGAGCTGGTTCTTTTTGTGTGCATGGTGCACAGGGACACGTTTTGAGTTCTGAGTTGCAGCCTTGCAGGGGTGACTTAACGGCCACGAGTGGAAGGATTCCTTTTTTTCAAAATGCTGCTGTTAGTGACTGACAATAGTTAGTGACTAACAATGATCAGTCGAGCACAGAATCTAAAACAATTCTGTATTTGACCCAGGTCTGTTCTGCTCTTGGGCCTGAGGGATAGGCGTATTAAGCGGGGCTGCCGCACGGGGTGGTGTGGGCTGTATTTTGGCTCATTTCTCCGCTCCATGTCCACCTCCCCTCTGTCTGAGAAACTGTTTCATTAGAGGAGCAATAACACCCTCCCCCTTCAGTTGTTAATGAAAACTGTGGTGCGATCAGCTTCAAAAATAAACCACTGGAACATGAATCCCCATAGAAAGGGTTGGACTGAAACGCAACGCTGTTCAGGTTAAGTGAGATTGTGTGTTGGTACATTACATTACATTATTGGCATTTAGCAGACGCTCTTATCCAGAGCGACGTACAGTTGATTAGACTAAGCAGGAGACCGTCCTCCCCTGGAGCAATGCAGGGTTAAGGGCCTTGCTCAAGCGCCCAACGGCTGTGCGGATCTTATTGTGGCTACACCGGGGATCGAACCACCAACCTTGCCTGTCCCAGTCATTTACCTTAACCACTACACTACAGGCCGCCCTGTAGATCAGAAACAGTAGGTAGGTAGATGAGGAAGTAAGAGACTGGATAACCGGTTGCAGATTCGGTGTAGTTATCCAGGATGGCCTTTCTGTTTGTGACGGTTAGGGATAATGGAGTGCATTTAGACTGGGGGGGGGGGGGGGGGGCGGGGGTGATGAGAGTTTGGGGTCAGGAGGGTCGCTAATGGGCCAGATAAGTGAGGTCCCTGCAGTGCTGTGGCCCATGAGAGGGTGTGGGAGAGATTGCGTTCCATGAGCGATTAGCAGGAATATACCACATATGCATGTACTGGCCCACCCGATGTATGCATTATTTTTTTCCATTTCATTTTTAAAATGTTTTCCATATTTTCGTTATTAATAAATAACTTGAATGCTATGGCACAGGCTCTATGCTTCCTGTGGTAGATTTTCACATACCCGATAAGTATAAATTTAGTTTGGCAAGTAGAATGCTTATCAATTTACATGACCAGGAAATGTAGGTGTGAGGAACCCTTCACATCGGACCAGTGCAGCAAACGATCTGCACACTTCTGCTCCTCGGCCGACAGCGCTATGTAAAAGTATTTGTCCCCTTTCTAGACTTTCTCTTATTGCGTATTTCTCATACTAAATGGTTTCAGATTATGACACAAAATGTAATATTAGACAAAGAGAACCTGAGTAAACACAAAGGCATTATTTAATTTATTAGCTGACACGTTTATCAAAAGTGATTAGACTAAGCGGGGGACAATCCCATGGAGCAATGTGGTGTTAAGGGCCTTGCTCAAGGGCCCAACAGCTGCACAGATCTTACTGTGGCTACACTGGGGCTTTAAGTGGTCCCAGTCAAGCACCTTAGCCGCTAGGCTATACCCTGCTCCTGGCTCATCCTCCATTAAACTTTGATAGTTGAATGTTAGTTGATCATTTTTAGGATACAAACACAAGGCCTTTCCCTTTTATATCCACTGTTAGGAATACAGGAAGATTGATGCAGCATTTGGAAACAGCCCTGACATGAAATGCATAATTCAGCACTACAGCCTACTGAAAAAACGCTGACTCTGCTTTCATAAGCGAGTGCATCTGCTCGGTGACATTTCTCTGAAGTACAGTACGGTGAATTCAGTAAGATCGTGTACAGATGATCTACAGTATGAGAACTAAGTGTCCTCATCCATGGCTGAATGCTGAACTAAGTTTACCTCTCCCACTTTAAACATTTCTGAGTGTGTCTCAGCCTTGTGCTAACGGCCGTTGACTTACGATGACATGATGTGTGTGTAATCAGGCAAATGTGGTTGAATGTCTTGATGACAGATGCATTTGAGTGTATAGCCAGAGCGTGATTAATTAGTGTGTGTTTCCCTGGACTTATGTATGTATATACAGAAGAGAGGCTTTTCATCACACTGTAGTAGCACTGGACCATCATCCAAATTAGCTTTTCTTCCTCAAGTCAGTCACTAAGTACAAGGCAAATATGACCTTCTGGTAGGTGTGTGCGTGAGCAACATTTCTCCATGTTTGCTTTTTGAGAGAAACTAAGATGAGTTGACGCGTTGTTCCATACCGTACTCGGTGTGTTCTCTGTGTGTGCGGCAGTGCTCCTTCATTAGTATTTCTCTTGCTATGTTCTTGTCTCACTTTATATAGGTTGCTGAATAGGTACCTGATTCTCAAATGTTTTGTATTGCATGTACTTGAATGTGTTTGAGTGTATGTACTGTAGTTATTTATTTATTAGTTTTTATTTATGTATTTGTTTTGTTTATTTATTTATTTGTTTACTTGCCAGGGACAATTAACAAAAAAACATTCATCTCAATTAATGAGAGGAGATGATTTGCACCAGATCTGAGCTCATAGCTAATTTTCAACCGCAGTCCCTGGGCAGGTTGATTCAAAAATATTCGATAACTTGTACGTACTACTCCACATCCCTGCATACTGCTACACCACCTAGTATAGGTAGAAAAGTTAGGACTGCCTGCCCTGTGTTCAGCTAAGGGTTTCATGCTTCTCACAGCCCCCTGTCCCCCCCGCCCCCCCAGACACTGACCCCCCAAGAGAACTGAGACCAGGCCGTCTGCCGGGCTGGACCTTGGACCCCTGAGATCTGACGCCCCCTGCTGGTGAATACTGATCCCTGCACAACTTTTCACTTGTTTTGCATCCATCTTAATCTGTATGACTGCATGCTATGCTTTCCCTGCCCCATGTGGTGTACGTTAAGACGCAGCGCTGGAATGTTCCAGAAATGCAGCCCGGGGCTGTTTAGGATATGTAGGCATTGGGAGGAGTTCAAGGGATTAATCCCGGCGTATATATCTGTCAATGTCGATTTGACACTCGGCACCGAATGAAATATCCAGGGCTCGGCGAGGAAAGCTACAAAGAAATATGACTCTGTCGCCGTGCTCCTGAGGTGTTTCCTGCCCGAAGCGTGGTGAGTCTGTTGACAGGACCTTGAAGCCGGAACACGGTGTGCAGCCTTCTGCTGCGGCTTCAGGTTGACGGAGGGGCTGAAGCTCATTTGGTATTCATTGGCTGAAAGGATTGTCCAAATCCGCTGGCTTTTGCTGCCGCTCGCCTGAGAATCTCACCGAGAGGGCGTTTTCCACTGCTTATCATTTCTAACATTCAGACTTTTATGGAAAAAACCCCCCCCCAAAAAAACCATTTTAATGCAATAATATTAACAACGTTCGTCATATCTTCAGGATAAATCCGTTCGTTCTCTTTTAAAATCGGCAAATGTTACACTGGCTGAGTGTGTCCCGAGAGCACCGTCTGTCATCTACGGTCATCTTTGTCTTGTAATTAAGTTAGAGTTGTGCTCTTTTGTTCTTATAATAGCTGTGATCATCTCTCCTCCGCATGCTCTTGTTGTTCTGATAAGAGTCTCTCTGTTAGAGTGGGCCGGAGTGTAGCTCGTTCAGGCTCATTACGACCCATTAGGACAGCGCAGAAAGCCGTCCCAGTGTCTCCGCTCTGTCCTGTTGCCCTGCCTCGCAGCTCCGAGCGGCAATTTTATACACACTTTCATTTTTCTGTTTACTTACTCAGAAAGTACAGCACTTACTTAAATGTGCTCGTGAGTGTTTAGGACAAAGGACATTATAGCGTGATTGAAGAGGCCTAATTTAGTCTCCTCCGTGGCTAGAAGCACAATCACTAGCGTTAAAATACTGCTCCTTCTGCAAGACAAATGGCCCTTTTTAAAAAGTGCCGTTTTAATATACTCTTATTTTCTGTCACACAGCGTGTCCATTAGTATATCACTCTTGTTTTTCCACCTGTGGGCGATGCTAGGGTTCCCTCTGGGCTTGCCTCTCTCAAGTTAAAAGCTTTCTCCGCTCTTCTTCTGGCTGAGAAGTGAACCTCGGTCACAAAGGTCAGAGGTCCTTGAACACCACTACTGAGTTTTGGCCCCTCCCCTTCTTTCTCTTTATCATCGTATTCCAGAGCTGGGCACTCATATTTGATTTAGAGATATTGTATCTCTTAGAACTTACATGGCATCTCTGAAAAATGTATATAATTTATCATATCAATTATCTGGTTTACCAGCCCAACATTGTTTACCACCCACATGGTTTGGTCATGTGAGCTTTGAACCAACCTTACTAGTTACTGAAATAAGAAATGTAGTACATGGTGTCAATTTCCAAACATAATGTTTGTGTGACGTTAAAGAAATGTCTGTTAGGGTGATGTGAACAAAGATGGGAACATTTGGAACAGCAAATACAGTTGTTTTGCTGTTACACACTGCTACTCTGTACATCACAGACTGCAGTATTGGATCATAAAACATGTCTGCATTACTGTATGCAGCTTGTGGAGAGGAGCTCTTGAAACATCTGAATGAAGAATGTGTGTGAATGACCGCGAAAGAGCGGACTCACTGACTGGGTTGCTAGGGAACCGCCTTAAACACCATAAACAAAGCAGACTACCCCGGCTAACCACCTGCTGAGACGACTTAAGACATTAGCCTCTAGTCAAACATCATCTGACCCTTCCCACTAGTGTCCCAACACATAATGTACTCTAGGATATACACACACACACACACACACACACATACACACACTCAGGGGCGTCTGTCCTTTAAGTTGTGGACTCAATACTCTGTTGTCCCTGCGGTAGGCCCGTATTTTCCCCTCTTCACACCTCTGTGGCTAATTGTTGTTTTTAGAGTGGAAGCCTCTGTTTTGGTTATCTAGAGCGTGTTTGAGCTTGTGGTTAGAGGGGGAAATTGTATGCAAAATATTATTCTGGGCGTACAACTGAGTGAAGATCAGATAAGGAGCCATTCCGGTTCTGTATATTGAAAGTAAATATCAGTGGAGAATAAACATTTTAAGATGAGAAGTTAAGCTGACCTTGTATGTCACATGTTAAAAGGTAGTTTATTTGGTAACCGTACTGTTTTTCCTGTGTTCACTTAAACATGTGTGGTTTCAGTTACGTTTCGGCAGGTCTGATTATGATCCTAACCGATGTCTTTTTCCCCTCTAGCTTTTGAGACCTGGAACTGAGGAGTCATTAGTGAAAGGTAGGTTCTTTCGCTTTATCCTCTATTCATTCCGTTCCGCGTTCTCCGCCGGTTCATTACTAACTGACCCGAGACCTCCACTCTGTGGGCCTCCACTCTGCCATTTTCCATTTTGTTTTCCTCTTTTTCTATTCATCCTGACGTGCTGTAGATCATTTTCCAAATGTAATCATCCAATATGGCAGTTTTGTGCTTCCAGAGTAATGTCGTGAAAACAGGCCAAGACCCACTGCCAGCTGTGCAATTTCAATTTAAAGTAATTTGGGTCACCTTGTTCCCTCCATCCTTTGCTTTTGGAGACTGTGGACGATGCAAGGGGAATGCGTTACTGCTTTAACCTCCTAAGACCCGCACTCTTTTTTGGTGTGCATTTTTAATTTCCCTTTGCTATTTGGGCTTATTGGGACCTGATAAGTATAAAAACTAAGCATCATCTTTTGACGTGATGTAGTTTTTGAGAAAAATGATGTCCATGTGGACTCTCGGTCTTAAGAATGAAGTATTATGGTTGTACAGCCCAAAATGTGGAGTCCACGCATGTGTACGCCGGGTCTTAGGAGGTTAAACCGCTTGGTTCCGTGCACTTGGTGTATTTGTGAGGGTAAGATGTGGGTTCTTCATTCTACAGCCCCTGGCTGGTGTCTGTATTGTTCTTTCATGGTTGGAATTATGTTACGATTTCTACGAAAATAAAAATAAAAAGGAAAGAAATTCAGACACAGGGTACAACGGGTTAGTGGTTAAGGTACATGACTGGGATCCGCAAGGTCGGTGGTTCGATCCCCGGTGTAGCCACAATAAGATCCGCGCAGACGTTGGGCCCTTGAGCAAGGCCCTTACCCCTGCATTGCTCCAGGGGAGGATTGTCTCCTGCTTAGTCTAATCAACTGTACGTCGCTCTGCCAAATGGCATTAATGTAATGTAATGTAATGTGCCCCCCCCCTCCCGTTTCCATGGAGCTACCTGTGTAGGCGTTGCCAAGGCAGCATGGGCCTTTGCTTGTAGCGCAGAGACCCGTGTTCCTGACCGCGGGAGCGGGCACACCGACGCAGCAGGGGCCGGTATTCCCGAACTCCGTGTGGAATTGCGACTTGTACTTGGGGTCTGTAGCGGATTGGGAGGACCAGAGGCCCTGCCAGCCCTCGGGGCACTCCTCATTCTGCGTCAGTGCTGCACACTTTCTCTCAGTCACTGCTGGGAAAGGACTGATCGGTTGTTCTTTTAAGAGTCAGGTCCAGGGGATGATGGCTGGTTTCCCTGTGGTGAGGCGTGAGAGGAGGAGCAATGCTGCCACCTACTGGTTATGTTTTGAACTGAAATGGAATAAGTCTGAGCTGCGGTTAATTGCAGTGGGCCACAGCAGTGTGGCAGGTGACGTGAAAACTTAGTCCTTGGCTGAGTAGTATTGCTAATAAATGATGGTGAAGTGCTATTTGTTTTGCTCTGAAACACTTTTATTTATTTATTTTAGACTGGGATTGTTACACTAGTTCTGTATGTGGTTGATGAGCTTAGTAAGCTTTATTTATTGATGTATTGCTCTATTTTTCCCTCGATATTTCATGATCTCACGACGTAATCATCCTATTTTTAAGTGTTAATTTGTGACATTTGACCATTTCAATTCAAACACATTCGGGGTGTAGAGCAAAATCTCTTATATGGGGCAGTGTTCATGCTGCAATATTTGCCCTTGACTACACAACTCTCTGTAAATTCTCAACATGACGATTCCACCGGGGAAGAAAGCAGACAGGCGGTGTCTTTATCAGTATCACGAGAGCCTGGAGAAGCTCGGCGAGGTCGAAAGGCGTTTGCGGAGGAGGATACGAAACCGTCTCCCGGAGGGCACGTTTTTCCAGGCCGTTCGGAATGTAGAATCAGCTGAGACGCGGAGGGGCGGCGAGGTGACCTCATTCGCTGCGTCTTTTTTATGGCGGACATTGTTCGCGGCTCCCCGGGAGAGACGCGGCAGCTGTTGAGCTACAGACCCGCCATTAATCAGCGTCCCGCTGGAACCGCGGCGACCGAAACCGTGACGACAGGAACCGTGACGACCCCGCCCTCAACGGGGGCTGCAGGTTTCACCGGTGTGAGATTTTCTCCTCGCGTGGGTACAAACGCACCTGCGGAGAAGATGATGGAGTGAGGCGCAGCCTCATTTGATTCCCAACAGTGACCGCTCAAATTTGTCATTTAGCCGTTCACACTTTCAGTAATGTTAAGGCTTATCGCACTATACCGCGTGCCACGGATGCTGTGGCTGACGCGTATTCAGTGCAAATGCCTATTAAACGCAGTGAAAATGCCACGAGCTGCCTGCACTTATAATGGTTTTTAGAATGGAAAGGTTAATGAATAAAGGATAACTCAAAGTAAATATGACCTATGCCTCAGAAAAAAGCTTTAGTGTTATTATTTTGGCCCAGGGCGTGGGGGTTTATTGAATGTAGGTCGTTGTCTTACGCATACGTCAAGGTCATCAGTGAGGTGGGAACTTGACGCTCTTTTGGATTTACTGCTGTTCCTCTGGCACTTCCATTAACGACGGCCCGTTTTATACCGCTTTTTGGCTAATCCTTTAGGTTGTGACATTTCTCCAGGCAGTTTTGAAAAGGTCAGGCTGGACAGACTGGCACGTGTGTGTGAGATTATTTTATATAGTATATTAATTAACCTGACATTATATGGAATGCATTCATCATGCATAGATTTGTACACGTGTGTATAATATACCTTCGGTCAAGTATGTTAACTTCAATCCTTCATGGGCAATCTCGAGTTTTCAGATTGCAGCAGTATGCGTACACTTGTCTGGACTACTTTTCCAAATCTGATTTTAACAGTCCAAAGCACTCTGACAGCGAATTCTCTGTAATGAGATAATTGTGAAGGAAACGGAGTGTCTTAGCTGGCACCCAGGCGGGAGAAGAGGAGGGTGTACAGTCGGGTGGTGGATGCGGCAGTAGCCCTAGCCCTGTTCCACCGGTGCAGATCTCCCTCGAAATGCAGTGAAAGCCGGCCCCCTTTCTGGCCACTAGGTGGCGACACCGGCAAGCACCTGGAATCCTGTCGTTGCCGGGCAGATGAGATTTGCTGCCCGGTTACTAACTGCTTTCATGGCTGTTGGAGGATATTGGAGTTGAAGGGAATGAATGTAGGTCATTTAGCTTAGGTGCTGTAGAATGCATGTCTCCTGAATCCAGTGTGTTTATTAACTGGAAAGTTTTGTTTGATATAACGTTTCCACTACGTTGTAACAACATTGTGATAGCTGGGGTACTCCCCCTTACCCTGTCAGTGAGGAATCGTGAGATTCCAAGTTTTCCAATCTCATTATTGGTTGATGAATTCCAGTCAGAAATCAGCTCTGTCCAGTCAGCTTCTGTGCGTGGTCAGCTTTAGGTAGTGGCTGTTACTCCAGCCCTGAGCCCTGCTGTCTGACTGCAGTGGATCTCATCATGAGTCTGGGGAGGAGGGTATACACAAGGGCGTGGCGCTCTGCACACGTGTGTTACAGCAGGGCTGGGCTCCATACATACGTGTTACAGCAAGGCGGGGCGCCTTACATGTGTGTTACAGAAGGGTGGGGCTCTGTACATGCGTGTTACAGCAGGGTGGGGCTCTGTACATGCGTGTTACAGCAGGGTGGGGCTCTGTGCATGTGTGTTACAGCAGGGCTGGGCTCCATACATACATGTTACAGCAGGGCTGGGCTCCATACATACGTGTTACAGCAGGGTGGGGCTCTGTGCATGTGTGTTACAGAAGGGTGGGGCTCTGTACATGCGTGTTACAGCAGGGTGGGGCTCTGTACATACGTGTTACAGCAGGGTGGGGCTCTGTACATACGTGTTACAGCAGGGCTGGGCTCCATACATACGTGTTACAGCAGGGTGGGGCTCTGTGCATGTGTGTTACAGCAGGGTGGGGCTCTGTGCATGTGTGTTACAGCAGGGTGGGGCTCTGTACATGCGTGTTACAGCAAGGCTGGGGCTCCATACATACGTGTTACAGCAGGGTGGGGCTCCATACATGCGTGTTACAGCAGGGTGGGGCTCCATACATACGTGTTACAGCAGGGCGGGGCTCTGTACATGCGTGTTACAGAAGGGTGGCGCTCTGCACACGTGTGTTACAGAAGGGTGTGGGGCTCTGTACATGCGTGTTACAGCAGGGTGGGGCTCTGTACATGCGTGTTACAGCAGGGTGGGGCTCTGCATGCGTGTTACAGCAGGGTGGGGCTTTGTGCATGCGTGTTACAGGAGGGTGGGGCTCTGTACATGCGTGTTACAGCAGGGTGGGGCTTTGTGCATGTGTGTTACAGCAGGGTGTGGCTCTGTGCATGCATGTTACAGCAGGGTGGGGCTCTGTGCATGCGTGTTACAGCAGGGTGGGGCTCTGTACATGTGTGTTACAGCAGGGTGGGGCTCTGTGCATGTGTGTTACAGAAGGGTGGGGCTCTGTGCATGTGTGTTACAGAAGGGTGTGGGGCTCTGTACATGCGTGTTACAGCAGGGTGGGGCTCTGTACATGCGTGTTACAGCAGGGTGGGGCTCTGTGCATGCGTGTTACAGCAGGGCGGGGCTCTGTACATGCGTGTTACAGCAGGGTGGGGCTCTGTGCATGCGTGTTACAGAAGGGTGGCGCTCTGCACACGTGTGTTACAGAAGGGTGTGGGGCTCTGTACATGCGTGTTACAGCAGGGTGGGGCTCTGTGCATGCGTGTTACAGAAGGGTGGCGCTCTGCACACGTGTGTTACAGAAGGGTGTGGGGCTCTGTACATGCGTGTTACAGCAGGGTGGGGCTCTGTACATGCGTGTTACAGCAGGGTGGGGCTCTGTGCATGCGTGTTACAGCAGGGTGGGGCTTTGTGCATGCGTGTTACAGGAGGGTGGGGCTCTGTACATGCGTGTTACAGCAGGGTGGGGCTCTGTACATACGTGTTACAGCAGGGTGGGGCTTTGTGCATGCATGTTACAGCAGGGTGGGGCTCTGTACATGGTGTTACAGCAGGGTGGGGCTCTGTACATACAGCAGGGCTCATCTGCAGTCAGTCTCTCACTACTACCTCAAAGGAAGGCTCCCGTGTTGAAAGCTCTGCAAACCCAACCGCCCTGATTTAAAATGGCGCTCTCAGCCAACCTGCTGAGTTCATTGCTCTCGGCCTGACTCTACATTTCTTCTTTCTTTTCATCCAAGAACGGATCTTGTAATTAGCAGCTTTAGCCATGCTCTCCTGTCCAACCCCCCCCCCCCTCCCCATCTATACCAGCACATCCCCTTGAACATCGTCCAACACTGAAAACACCCGTGCCAAAATGCAGCAGAATAAATTAATATTTTATTAGGGCTGTGTGAAGCTGGAGAAAAACGGTGGTTGGAAGCATTTTGCGTGCGTAATTAATGCACGGGTACATTTAGCTAATTCATAAGAAATACAAGGGTTTGTGGAGACGGAGTGGGTTTTGTTTCAAGTGCCAGCGTCATATGCAGCCGTGCCCCCAGCGCTGCCACTAATTTCCTCAAAGAAACGGAAGTGTTTCACATTCACAGACGCTTCGGTGGCAGAAACAGAGGTGTCATTCACTGACCGTCCTGCCCGCATTACTCCCATGGTGCACTGCGTCATCACCGTGACGATCTGACCGGTCACGGACCGTGGGCCCCTGCTCATTACGGGCCCCGGTCAGGGTTCCTTCCTCTTCTAATTAAAGCGTGCGTGTGTATATCTGCCACCGTCGGATCAATATTAATTGAATTAATTTATTATGTCATTTATTTTCATCTGCATCACGCCCTTTATGCTTACTTAATGACCGTAATTGCTTGCCAAGGTAAACGAACCGTATATCTCATGCCGCTATTTTTAAACCGATGGAATGTCAAACAATAAAAAAAAATGTGTTACATTTGCCCCCCCCCCCCCGCCCCTTCGTCTCATCTTGTCATTTTATTTCAGTCAGTTCCAGGGCCTGCAGAGGCTCACAGTGGCGCTGAACTGTCTGTGGCACGGGGGGTGTCTCGAGTCGCCTCGATCTAAATCCACGCCGTAAAAAGAGGGCCGGCGCCATCACTCACTGAAAGCACCGGGGAGCTGACACGCCAAGCTAGCGCTAACGCAACCGCGGGGGGGACAGGCTTCTCGCCCCTGCGTTTCTGCAACGTCGCCACAACCTTGCTGCACCATTAACCCGCTAAAGGCGTGAGGTCACAAACGCCAGGCTAGAACATTCACAGCTGGACGTTCTGATGCTGATGTCACAATCACTACTGGTAATTGAGAGCAGTGGAGCTCTAGAACACCGACTTGGAATTTTGAAAAGACGTCCGAAAGGCCTTCTCTTCAAAGAGTTTACGACCTGAGTCGTCTTGCACCGGCTCGATGCTCTGGCCTCCTTGCCCTTGTCACAAGGTCGTTCACAAGTGCCGGTTTTTTTTACTGCATCGTTCCGCCGCTTGCGGTGGGGTGTAATGCGATATCGTAGCCTGCGCTAATACCAACTGTGTACACATTAATGCAGAGCGCTAGGCTGGGGTAATGAACTTCCTGGGATGGGTTTAAACAGCCCCCAGGCGATCATGAATATTTTAGACAGCAGGTATCTTGTCGTGTGGGCTGCGGGGAACGCAGTGCGCGTGCGGCTACGCGCGTGTCCTCTAGGGGGCGATCTAGGACTGCCGAACGGAGACGCATCCTGACAGCAGGAGCACAGTCTTGCAGACTTTGAGCCTGGCTCTGGCTGCTCTTTGAAGCCCTGCTCTTGCTAAGCCCTGCCTGTCCGCACTGTCAAAATGTGTTGTGAAGAAAGACAGGGCTAAGGCAGGTGCTAACCTGTTCATCGCATCCGACACACAGCCTACCTGCCCACGTCTGTTTGAGAAGATAAAATCCCAACCCCAGCTTTACGCTTCGGGATTTTACGAGGGCACGCGATGCACATATCTGATTTTGATCACCTTTGCTAAGGCAGGTATTGCAGTGAGAATCTGATCTGGGTGCGGCTGGAAGGCAGGCCGTCACGAGCACTGTGTGATGTGCCTGACGGGGTTCCGGGGGATTTAACCCTTTGATGAGTAGGTTTTCTTGGAATGTTTTGTCAAAATTCTAAGTTGGTGTTCTGGAACTCAATTTTGCTTCGAGTTACCAGTGCTGATTGTTACATCAGCATCGCAATGTTCCGTTGAGAACATTGTAATTGCATATGTGTGACCTCACACCGTAAGGGGTTAATGCGGTGAAATGTGGAGATGGGTGTTTCACCGTTATGTGCAGTTTTAGTGGCTTTAAGGGGAAAATGCAGGGGTGGGTGTGTCTCTGATTTTGTGCTGATGAACACATGTGGGAGCCAGATTGGAGGCTAGAGGGGCTGGCCGCTTCTTATCCAAACCCCCCCAAATAACCTTGCCCCCCCCCCCCCACACACGCACACACACACACACGCTGCATCCTCAGGCCCCCAATAGCTAAGCTTTGAGTGACAGCCCGTCATCATTCGTCAAGTGGTGCAGCATACAGACAGTGGAATTTTACCATGAAAAAAAAACTCACCACAACTCTGCAAAAAAGTAACAATTGCCTAGATATACAGAGAAACTCAAGTCTGCCACTAAATCTTTTTCTTTCTCGTATAATTGACATTAAAAGCATAATTAAAGGCAATAAGAATACTCTGTACAGCAGGGAATTTTGCTGTGGTGGATCTCTGTGCTCTGACTGACTGACCCTGTGGGAGAACTGCACACACCCTGTCAGGGGGAACTGCACACACCCTGTCAGGGGGAACTGCACACACCCTGACCCAGTGGGAGAACTGCAGACACCCTGACCCTGTCAGAGGGAACTGCACACACCCTGACCCTGTCAGAGGGAAGTGCACCCGCCCTGGTCCTGTCAGAGGGGAACTGCATGCACCTTGACCCTGTGGGGGAACTGCACACACCCTGACCCTGTCAGAGGGAAGTGCACCCGCCCTGGTCCTGTCAGAGGGGAACTGCACGCACCCTGACCCTGTCAGGGGGAACTGCACACCCTCCTCGGCCCTACGTGTCCTCCCTAAGCCGAGCACCGCTATCCCACGTAGAGGCTGTGAGCACACACACCTCCCCGTGTCCCGGAGCACACACACGCCTCCCACGCCGCGTTCTCACAGTCCTCCTGCAGCGTTGCCATGGCAGAACCGGGCGCCGTCACGCCTCCAGCTAAAGCCACGGCTGCCACGCCCACCGGCGCCGCGCGGTGACGTCACCGGGGCGAGACGGGACTTGTGTCGGGGACAGAATGCAGTTGGGCGGGGAACATTTGGGTACGTCTCCCAGGATACCAGCATCTTCAATCTTTTAATGCTCGGTGAGCGTGGGATTAACTGCCAGTCAGTCAAGTTTTCGTTTCCGACTTGCAGTCCAGGTGAAAGGTGTGTGTGTGTGTCCTATAAAAATGACATTACATCTTGAAGAGAACAGAGCTGGCCTTTTCCTGCCGCTAACGCAGGGGTGCCAAACCCAATTCCCAGGGGGCCACAGTGTCCAGGGGTGTTCCTGGTTTCCTTCCAATCAGCTGCCAGTTAAGGCCTTGAGAACAAGGTTTGTGCATTCTTTAGCCAATCAATTAATTAAATGAACCACTAGTGCCGAGAACATCCAGAAAACCAGCAGATACTGCTGCCCTCCAGGACTGGAGTTAAACTTGCAGACACTGTGGCCCTCCAGGCCTGGAGTTAAACCTGCAGATACTGCGGCTTTCCAGGACTGGAGTTAAACCTGCAGACACTGTGGCCCTCCAGGACTGGAGTTAAACGTGCAGACACTGCGGCTTTCCAGGACTGGAGTTAAACTTGCAGACACTGTGGCCCTCCAGGACTGGAGTTAAACCTGCAGACACTGTAGGCTTCCAGGACTGGAGTTAAACCTACAAACACTGTGGCCCTCCAGGACTGGAGTTAAACCTGCAGACACTGTAGGCTTCCAGGACTGGAGTTAAACCAGCAGACACTGCGGCCCTCCAGGAGTGGAGTTTGGCACCTGTACACTAAAGTGTAAATAAGGCTTAGTTTATGTAAAAGCTTGACGGTATCTAACACCACATCAAGCCGGGTCATGAAAGCTGTTTTCAGAATATCTGCCTCCACTGCATGTCCTGGCAAGATATGCCACACAGTGACCGCTTTCTGTGTGGAAAAAAAAAACTTTTTACTGAAGAATTAATTCTTCACTAATGTCCATGTGTGACCCCCTCTTTCTGCTGACAGAACTCAACGCGAAGCATCTCCTGCAGTTCACGTCAAGGCTTTTACATTCTTAAAAGGGATTAAGCATTAAATCATCCCCCAAGTCTCCTGCAAAGTTCACCCTTCAACATCTAAGGCTGCAACCTGAAAAACATAAACCCAGGGAAAGGTCTACCTAATAAAGTGCTCGCTGAGTGTAGACCCATCTGTGCGGTCGTTTATAGTTGGATGGAAATATTAGAGAAATATCAGGTTTTGTTTGAATTTTTCTGAATGTGTCCTTATTTACCCGGCTGAGTCCCATCGGAGTAAAAGCCTATTTTTCAAGGCAGCCTTGGCAGAGAGTTTGTAACACGCAGCACTAATTAATGAGCTACCCCCTCCCATTACCCCCCCCCCCCCCCCTCCTTTAGTGCCTTTTGGAGATGCACAGGAAGCACTTGATCCTGCCCTAACCTAATGGATTTTAATAATGCTAATAGCCAGGCGCGTGCGCTCTGAGATTTTGTAATTGATCGCTCCGCGACCGTTTCATTTCCACGCACCACGACGGGAGTGTTTGATGGGAACGTGACCCCCCCCCTCCACTGACGGGGAGGGGCGCCCGTTCCTAATTGCGTGCGGAATTTGTGCCGACTGGAGGGAACGCGGCGGACATTTGGCTTGCAGATGAGAGTGATGTTTCCCGCCGGGTCGATCCGGCCGATTCAGCACCTTCCCCCCCCCGCTCGCCGACGTCACCCCGGGCGTAATTCACCGGAGAAACGCGCGTAATTCACATCCCCGCGCCGTGTCCTCCGCCTCAGTAAAGCCACGAGCGCGTTGGCGCGGTGCGCTGTTGAAATCCGTCCCCCTTTTTTTTTTAGTATGCGGCGTCGCGGTTTCGGGTGAATATGAAGTCTGAAAATCACCTGCGCTTGTCGGCGGAATGTTGAGAGGCGCGGGTGATTGACAGCCTCCTTTAGGCTCGCCCACTTGTCCCTGCAGTGTTTAGCGGGCTCAGATCTCTCAGCGAGAGGCTGGCGCGTGCGGGTAACGCGCTGAAATGCGGCTGTTCCCCGTTCACATCATCCCGCCGCCTCCCCCGCTTCCCCGGCTTCGCCCACGGGGCTCGTTCCACAACAGCGATGAGTGAACAAAATATCATTTTATTAAGAATAATAACGGGAAAAAAAAAACTACTGTGGGAAAGGGGGGGGGGGGGTGGGGGACTAAACAGGATGGAGACAACAGACAGTGAGTTTGAGTGTTTGATAGCAGGGAGGATGTGATTCTGCCTCCGCCTGTCCTCATTCTGAGTGAACTTGTGGAGGGTGATGAGCTGTTCCCTCAGGGAGGGGGAGAGCGGAGCGGGGCGTGGTGCGGCTCTGTGGATGTCTGGTGCTGCACATCTCTGTGGAGGGTGGGGCTGCATTTCCCCCCCGAAACGCGCCGTTATTGGGGCGTGGTCAGTTGGGTGAGGGGCAAGGGGATTGGGGACGGAGGCGGGGTCAGGTGTGTAACAGGGCGGGTAGTTTGGGTGAGGAGTGGGGTCTTTTGGGTTGAGGGGCAGGTCGGTTGAGTGAGGGGCGGGTCTTTTGGGTGAGGGGCTGGTCAGTTTGGGTGAGGGGGCGGGTCAGTTTGGGTGAGGGGCAGGGTTGGTTGAGTGAGGGGCAGGGTTGGTTAAGTGAGGGGGCGGGTCAGATTGGGTGAGTGACAGGTCAGGTTGGCTGAGGGGCAGTGGTAATTGGGTACAGGACAGCGCAATGAGTGTGTACTACAGCCCTGGCTCCAGTATGGCTCCTCGGGGCCCTCAGTCAGCTTGGGGGCCGGCGGCTCTGTGGCCCTCAGTCAGCTCGGGGGCAGTGGCTCTGTGGCCCTCAGTCAGCTCGGGCCCTCAGTCAGCTCGGGGGCCCTCAGTCAGCTTGGGGGCCGGCGGCTCTGTCGCGCTGCTCCAGCAGGCCCCTGGTGTGCCGGGGCGCTAATGCGACGTGTCACCGGGAGAATGTGGGTCAGGTTAAAAACAGCCCCTCCCCTGCTGCCGTCTGGCCGAGAAATGCCCCCCCCCCACGCCGCGGCCCATGTGACAGGCGGGAGCAGGCGGGCGGGCGGGGGGCGGTGCGTTCACGCGGGCGGGCAGGGGGCGGGCGGGCGCGGGGCGGGCGGAGGGGGGCGTTGCGTTCACGCGGGCGGGGCTGTTGTAGTAGTGTAGCTGCGAGCACATGGACTCTCACTCAGCCCTGCTAGACACCGTCGGGCTCTCCCCCGCTCTCTCCCTCTCTCCTCCTCTCTCCTCCTCTTTCCCCCTCTCTCCTCTACTCTCCTCCACTCTCCCCCACTCTCCTCCTCTTCCCCCCTCTCTCCTCTCCTCCACTCTCCCCTACTCTCCTCCACTCTCCTCCACTCTCCCCTACTCTCTTCCACTCTCTTCCTCTCTCCCCCACTCTCCTCCTCTTTCCTCCTCTCTCCTCTTATCTCCTCTTCTCTCCCCCGCTCTCCTCCAGAGCAGCTCTTATTGCTTTTAATTATGCTTTTAATGTCAATTATACGAGAAAGAAAAAGATTTAGTGGCAGACTTGAGTTTCTCTGTATATCTAGGCAATTGTTACCTTGGCCCAGGATAGAGGATAATGACATTTAACCTCCTTCCTACACAACGGTGTTCACTGCCCATGCGCTTACCGTTCACCAATTAGTGGAAGGATATTATATGATTAAAAATATGATTTAGATTAAAAGCACAGCCATGTTTGTAGCACGGCATTTATCATAATAGGTTATTTATACTGTATGTCATTTATTTCTTTGTAATTGGACTGAACTGACCGGAGGGAGAAAATTATATTTAGCATTTCATGAACAATATTCAGCATGAAATTTCATGATGAAAAACCTGGTGAAAGAGGCAGAAGTCCCAGAGCAGGGAGCTTAGCTTCATAACTGATATATTGCTCCTTTTATAGTGGCAGACTTCAGCAGCCTCTGTTTTTCCCAGTCCGCATTCATATATGCATACGCTCCTCAGACTCACCGCTGAGCGCCGCTCCTTCGCAGGGCCTCTCCTGATTGGCCGAGGGCTTGTTTTTTGGCTCCATGGATACAGCGGAGTGCTGAGAGATTCTCGGCAGCCAATGGGAGCGCGGCTCCGGAGTGCCGTTGTGAAATGGGCGACCCCCCCCTCCCCCCCCCCCCCCCCCTCCCTTCACCCAGAGGCACACAAGCTCTCAGAGGGGGGCAAAACAAAAACAAGCCTGGCTTTCTGCTGTCCGGACCCTGGTGCCCAGCCTGCCAGCTGCACCCAGGGGGGTTAACCCCCCCCCCCCCTCACCCCCTATCGAGCGCCCAACACTATCTCTGTCCCCCTTTACCCCATTTCTTTTGGCTCAGTCAGCGCTCTCTCTGCTCATTACCGCACGCATACCAACCCCCCACTGTTACGATACCGGCTTATTAATTCAGCCATTAGACCCTATGTTTATTCTGCATTACCCCCTTAAATTAAATTTTCTTCCCTTTTAAGTGTCAAGTACACAGATTGCGCATTAAACCTGCTTTCTGTGCATAAAGCTTTAAACGTATTTTATTGAAACAATTATTGAAGCCTTCAAATGAGCAGAGGAATGCGGTTAAGTGTGTTTATTTCCCCAGAATCTGAATGGTCCGTAATTAATTATGAATATCAGTTATGAATATATTCAGTGCAGTCATGTAGTTATACATACAGTCTGTCTTTGATTCTTGGGTGATCTAAGTCTAAGCCTCAGATGCAGGTTTTTCAGGGTCACGATGAAGGAAGTCTGTGAGAGCTGCGAACACGCGTCAGTGTTGGCGTCTCGTTTCACGGTCGGCGTGTTTGGTGAGAGGGCACGCAGCTCGACCTCTGTCTAACCGGTCTGGATCTGCGAACACACGGCAGTGTTGGCGTCTCGTTTTACGGTTGGCGTGTTTGGTGAGAGGGCACGCAGCTCGACCTCTTGTCTGACCGGTCTGGATCTGCGAACACACGTGAGTGTTGGCGTCTCGTTTCACGGTTGGCGTGTTTGGTAAGAGGGCACGCAGCTCGACCTCTGTCTAACCGGCGCAGTCTGGATTACGGCCCCTCAGACGCCGCACTTCGGCCGCAGAAAATCCCTCTCCTTTCCGTGACCTCATTTTGCTAATTAAATGTGTGATCTCAGGGCTCTTTGGGGGGGGGGGGGGGGGGAGTCGCATGCTGGCTGGAAGGTGGCAGCAAAGAGCTTGGGTGAAGCCCTGCCCTCCTGTGGTGGTGGGGGGACTGCACTGCCTGGTAAACAGCAGCCATATTACTTATTCATGATCAGGACTGACAGAAACCAACAGCGGGCGAAAGGGCGGGGGGGGCTCCCCCACTGTGTTGAAGGGGTTAAATCGGGGGTTGCCAGCCCAGGTCTTGGAGAGCCGCAGGATGTGCTGGCTTTCGTTGTTACTCA
The DNA here is from genome assembly GCF_963514075.1 of Conger conger. Lineage (NCBI taxonomy): Eukaryota > Metazoa > Chordata > Actinopteri > Anguilliformes > Congridae > Conger > Conger conger. Next base: position 12,892,685 of record NC_083768.1, read on the forward strand.
GGACTGAAAGCAGTTCATCACACGGTTGACTCCCCTCACCTTGTTTCTTTGGGTCTGAATCGGTTGCTGATTTTAAGGTGGAGCACACCATGCGGCTGTCCAGGACTGTCGACCCTTGGGTTAAACCATCGAGAGCAGGGGTCCCCCGACATACCCTGTCCCACCCCTGGGTTAAACCATCGAGAGCAGGGGTCCCCCGACAAACCCTGTCCCACCTTTACACCAGGCATCACTCAGCAGCCGACACCCGCCTGGGTTAAACCATCGAGAGCAGGGGTCCCCCAACATACCCTGTCCCACCCCTGGGTTAAACCATCTTCAGTAGGGGTTCCCCTGACATACCCCGTCCCACCTCTCACCAGCCCACACCCCCAGGAGAGGTCAGATGATCGTGAGAGAGCCTGGTGGGTGGTGAACAGAACCAGCTCTCAGACCCAAAGCCCAGACGCCTGACGGGTCGGCGTTCCCTCCGTGGTTCCGTGAGGTCCTCCAGAGCTCTGTGACCGGACCAGGGTGTGCAGCCCTGCTATCCGTGTCTGAAGGCATTCCTTTCCCTTATTTGTGCCGCGCGAGAGCCCGGTTCTGGACTCAACCCAGGCAGGGTGAGTAGAACCAGGGCTGGATGGGACACAGCTGCCGGAGCCTGGCTTGGGTTTGTGCGGCGGGGCCAGGATTTGGTCCGGAACATTCCGGGTTTCAGTCTGGGTTCCCAGGTGAGGCGCTGCTGTTGAAGGGTGAAATCCTGTCAGTTCATATCCACGCTGAGAGAAGATTTGCAGGTTGTGTAAGTACGTGTGCCAGACCCCAAGTGTGCAAGTTGAACTTTTGAACTTCAGGACTGCTGGTCCTTTGACCCTCACCTCTGTAGACAGCGCCTGGGTGCTCAAGTCCCTTCACAAACGGAGCCTTTTCACCAAAACCCCAGATTCCCACATGCGTTTTCCTGCTGACTGGCAAATGACTGATTGCACCTTAATAATATATTATTGTCAGGTGGTGTCATAAGCATGAATAACTGTGGGGGAAAAGTACCATCATCATTAATACTTTTTGCTCACCTCAGCCTGCGCGGCATCAGTTATCTTAAGGTCATAAAACGTGGTTTAATTAGTTATGAAAATGGTTTTTTGGCCACTGCTTTGCTGAATGGCAGACTGTAAATCTAGATGTCACCGAGATGTCTGTTCCGCCCCAAGTAATCCTCCGAGAATATTGTTATTACTCAGGCCATCTCGAGGGACGCTTTCACGAGTTCTCTGTCCCATATATAATCCTGGAACTGAAAATGTCACTGTGGCGTGGTGATGTGGTGCTTTACTGACTAAAATGGCGACACAACGGCAAGAGAAATCAGCTATTCTTGCAGGCGTATATTTAGGGACAGGACCAGCTATTTGGAAATACCTACAGAGATTCTGTCCCCCCCCCCCCCCCCCCCGTTCCTCAAAATCCCTAAATCCCCTGTCCCCCTCCCACAAAAATATCCAAATCCCCAAATCCCCTTCCTCGGATGCTCCCCAGCCCACCGCCACGCTCCCCGTGAGGCGGGGTGTCTCAGACAGAGGGGCGCTCCCCGTGAGGCGGGGTGTCTCAGACAGAGGGGCGCTCCCCGTGAGGCGGGGTGTCTCAGACAGAGGGACGCTTTGGGTAGGCGCACAGACTCACGCCTGTCGTAGTGCGTTACCCGCTCGGAGCGGAGAGAGGAGGAGACGCAGAGGAGGAGACGCCACTCACGCTCCCAGCTCCACGCCCGCACTCAGACCAAGCCTCTCAGACCGAGCCTCTCAGCCCGGGGAGGAAGGAGCGGTCTGCAGGCGGGGAATCGATGGAGACGGCGGGCACTCCGCGTCCTCACCTGACCCCCCGCCTCGCTGCTAGGTGATCGATTCTCCACCTCCATGTTTACCGTAGTCGCGGCGCGGCGCAAATTATTCCCGGGGAAACTACAACATTACTCAAAACACGCTGCGCTAATTCGCCTTGTTACGCTGGGAGGTTATGCTACCCGACAGAAAATGAAATCATTTGATACTTTGAATGCCGCTGAAGGAAGGAGAGTCGGGGCGAAAGTTCACTCGACGAGGAAGCTAGCGCAAAACAAAAAACATAATAAAACAAAATAAACCAATTTAAAATGATACACATTTAGAATTATATTGTGGAAATGTTACTGCATAGACAACCTTTTATAAACATTTCATAAACAAACATGGATATTTGTCAGTGTCTTTATGTAGGTGGGGTACTGCCAGGAATTATACAGTAATGAGACTACTTTGTTAATAATAACTTTATAATAACAAAAGAGAATGTGGAGAAACGGTTTGTGTGTTTTTGCACAGTTGCGCATTTTTGCCTCCTCTTATGAAGTACAGTAAAGTACATACACAGGGCTTAATGAGAACCATTGCTTTGAAAAGTCTCTACCCTCCAGCAAAGGCAGGAGGTCATTCTGGGGTCATGGAGAGAACTGTGGCCATGAATAACCCTGATAACAGGACTGTGGACAGCGGGGTGGGTATCCAGGCAAACGCTCAACGCTCAATGCTCTCGAAGACAATGTTGCTGAAGTGTTTTGTCAGTGTTAGAACACCGTTGCCACCGTTGCCACCGTTGCCATGTTTTTATTCTATTGGTAAATCATGAATACAGTCTAAACTGTCTCAGGCCATTGGACATATAAGTACTGAAATACTTGTTTTTTGCAGTCTTATCCTGTGGACATGGTTTCAACATGATCTCAGCACTGCTTTAGGTCAGGGATCATCAAATCTGTCCCTCGAATGCAAATCCAGCCCTTTTCTTTTCTCCCGGGTAATTAGTGCTACTGATTGACCAGACAGTCTTCCCATCTGACTCCCAGGTAAAGGGAGGGTGGAAAACCAACAGTTCTTGGCCCTTGAGGACCATGATTTGATGATCCCTGCTTTAGGTTCTGCACTAGAGTTGTGCCTTCAGCCCAGGTCCTCCACTGGAGGCTGTGATGTTGAAGTGGAGGCTGTGATGACAGGAAGTGCAGACACATCACTTCCTCTCTGCCCAATGCTTAACCTCTCCTCTGTTTCCAGGTTTCAGGTGTGCCGGGATGGGAAATCTGATTAAGGTGCTAACGAGGGACATAGACAACAACGCCGGGAATTTTTTCCTGGATTTCGAAAGTAAGTGCCCCAATCCCTCTCTTCCAACCATTTTGGTCTACCCCACTTACCAAAGGGGAGGATAGATTTAGTTTGCTTTTTGGGGGTGGGGGTTTGGGTTGGGGGGGGGGGGGGGGGGGTGTCAAATAAGGTTGCACGGAGGCATTGTGTTGCAGAAGCCAAGCTCTGGCTCAAAATGGACTCCGTCTCCTCCTGCTTTCGGCTGATATGCCTTTTCTCTCGCTTTCTTTCTCCAGTTTCACACCTCTCTGGGCTGTGACTCTGCTTTATCTCTGTTTACAGCACGGCGGTGTGCTACCGTGTCCGGCCTCCTGCACTCCTCACTTACGGAACTAGTTGGGTATCGTTCCATTCCTGATGTGCGGAATGCGAATAGCTGTGGATCGTTTACTTTCACACACCGTGTTGACTCCCATGTCGTTTTAGGTTCATGAACTTTGCATTTTTGTTTCTGTAACTTTCCCCCGTGAGCGTGGATAAGATCAGGACGTCTTAATGAAGGCGGTCGTGTTCTCGTAGCATTTGTAGGTTCAGGCTCGTCTCATCACCCAGGGCTACCGTTTCCCCCCCCTCTAAGCCTCGGCAGGCGGGAATTCTCAGTGGAATATCGTTTATTTTACACGAGGAGCGAGCGGGAAGCGGGGGCGTCGTGTTCCGCAGCCGAACCCGCGCAGAGGCCCGGGGGGATCGGCCCGTAAGAGCGGCGCCGTCGATGAAACGCATCCTTCCGTTTGAGTTTACTCACGGCCGTCGGAATAGAAACGATCCTAATTTACAATCAAACAGAGCCAGCGCCCCGCCCGCCCGTCCTCCCCCTCCGAAGGGGCATGATGGGATACCGGCTCCCTGGCGTCGCGAGGGACACGACCGGGACGGCGGCCGGCGAATCGGTCTTCATTAACGAGCGTTTATCTGTCTGGACCTCCGCGGCCGCCCCACCCTCTCTGTGCACTCCCGTCTGTTTGTCTGCGGTCACGCAGCCCCGGTCTCCTGGCCCAGACTGCGGTGCTGAACTCATGATGAACGATCCGCTATCTCTCCCGGCCCAATGTGGAGAAACTGCTGTGGGGTCTTTTTATTCTGTGGTCGCTTCATCCCGGCTTCGGCGACAGTGCTCCCTGACCTGTGACCTGTGCGTAGTCCGAAATGTCGTTGGTTAACCCAGCGGCTGAGCCGTGTGGGATCTCCATAGGAGCGTTTCACAGCTGTTGTAGTACGAGCAGACTGCTGGTGACTGATGAACCAAGACCGCAGCTGCACTTACCTCCAGGTACTCCGGTTTCCTCCCCCAGTCCGCAGACATGCAGGCTAGGCCACTCTTGGGGGAATAACAGGACTGAAAATGAGCACGTGTCATCCGTCACCCTACCCTGTATCAAAGAAGGTCAGTAAGTCAAAGAGTGGCTAATTCTCTTAAAAAGAGAACAAAAAGACCCTCGCCCTCCCTTGGCACCCTTGGCTGATTGAGCATGGCTCAACAGGACTCCTAAGCAGCATTGATACCAATACAGCCTGGATTCATTCTGGATTCAGTGTCTAGATTCAGTGTCTAGATTCAGTGTCTAGATTCAGTGTCTGGATTCAGTGTCTAGATTCCGTGTCTGGATTCAGTGTCTGGATTCAGTGTCTGGATTCAGTCTCTGGGTTCAGTCTGTTACTTCACTGGGAGTTACACCTCCCCTATCGTTCACTGCTGAGAAACGGGCATAATCTGTTTAACAATGTTGTTATCGGTAGCTTTAAAAAAAAAAAAAAAAAAATTCTATCTAGTGGTTTATGTTTCATCTTCCTGCAGTTTATGGATCCAGTTTATTTCTAAAATCTCATTTTATCACAAGATGAAGAACCCCACTGTCTGTATTGTGAGTTTGTAGTTGCGTTTGGTGAGCTGACTGTTGCAGCTGTGCCCCGCCATGGGTGAGAAACGGGCTCTCCTGTACAGGGCCGGGAGCCCGTGACCGCTGGGGGAGATGAGTTAGGATCGTAGTGTTCTGTTTATGTGTGTGCCGTCTCAGAAGATTTAGACGTTTGAAACAGTAAGTGACTGTATCGGCGGTGGGTTCGGGGGATATCCACTTATTTCTCTCTCTTTTGAGCTCTTATCAGCTGGGGGACTGACAGAGGGGGGATTAGTGGAAAGAGGCTACGGTCTGCGGGTTTTTTTTTTTGATAAAGGGTGGAAAGAGGCTACGCTCTGCAGGGTTTTTTTTTTGATAAAGGGGAAGGGGGTTCCTGTAAATCGGTCACCGCCAGGGCCCCGGGGGAGGGGCATCGAGGGCGGGCGTGCCCAAACGGGGCTGAGACGTTGGGGACATCTGGCAAAGTGGGGCGCTCACAGGAAACCCACACAGCCCTGGAGAGGGGGGGGGTGGGGGTGGGGGTGGGGATGGGGCTGGCACATCTGGTGTGGACCAGGCTCCGGGGCGGTGATACGGGCACCAGGCAGGGTGGTGTAAACATTATGACCCCTCAGTCATGGTGGTGTGCCACTGACCTCACTCCCCTCCACTTCCTGCTTCCTGTCTTCAGTGTCTACTAGCTCTGTCATTTCCTGTCTCTCTAAAATAACCCATCTTTCCCCTTTCCCTCTACTTCTCTCTCTCCCTCTTATCTTCACAGGAGGCTTACTGCAAGTTATTAAAATAAGTGAAAATATGGGGAACCTTTTTAAACTTTTTTTCCTTGATTGAGTGAGATCATCATCAGCCTGTATGTTGCTGCACAAGTATGACCCTAGTGTGTGTGTGTGAAAGTCCTGGGGATTGTAACATTGTAAGTATGACCCTAGTGTATGTGTGAAAGTCCTGGGGATTGTAACATTGTAAGTATGACCCTAGTGTGTGTGTGTGAAAGTCCTGGGGATTGTAACATTGTAAGTATGACCCTAGTGTATGTGTGAAAGTCCTGGGGATTGTAACATTGTAAGTATGACCCTAGTGTATGTGTGAAAGTCCTGGGGATTGTAACATTGTAAGTATGACCCTCGTGTGTGTGTGAAAGTCCTGGGGTTTGTAACATTGTAAGTATGACCCTCGTGTGTGTGTGTGAAAGTCCTGGGGTTTGCGACACGCAGTGCCTGCGGTTCTCACACGTTCCCGTGGTTCTCAGACGTTCCCGTGGTTCTCAGACGTTCCCGCGGTTCTCAGACGTTCCCGTGCCAGATGAGGGCATTAGATCGGTATTAGAAGTTGCATGAGATTGCTCTGCCTCTTTCTTCATTAGCAGTGCACTTCCCGCTTTATGGAACAATCTGCCCGTCGTAAAATGTTTGCCGTTTTCCCTTTAATTGAGGAAGCAATTAGGCATTCAGACACGGCGAGCCGATTAGGGAACAAACGGCAGAGAGCGAGAGAGAGAGAGTCGCTGCAGGCGAGCTGAGCCACACACACTCAGCTCTGTGAGTCGCCCGGGACAGGGTGAGAGACAGACAGACAAACGCAGACAGACGGCTCAGACACCATACCGATCACCCTCGGCAACTAAAGCAGACCCCCCTTGCTAGTTAATGACTTCTCTCCCCCCCCCCCCCCCCAATCTCATGCCACCTTCTCACTGACTCACATACGCACTCACACACATCCAGGAACTTCTTAATCTGGCCTTGGCTACACGCGCGCACACAAATAAACATTGAGCTCACATACTTACCATTGCGCCCACACGCATTGTGCCTTTTGCAAGTGAATAGATCGAGACAAACATACAGACCATACAGCTCAGTAGGAAGACAGATGTGCACACACTCGCACTCATACGTGCACACGCACACGCACGCTGGGTTTGAACACCACTCTTTGAGGGGGTCTTTGAGTTCCTGGTCTTGGGGTGCGGGGTTTGCCAGGTTGCGATCGCAGGCCAGAGGGGGGGGGGGCTCAGGTCTTTTTTTGGGGGGTTGAGGCTCCCCCATAATTTAAACCCTACACACAACCAACGCTTCCCATAGTCATCATCATCAATGGTTATAGAACATTACATTACATTACATTACATTACATGAATGGCATTTGGCAGACACTCTTATCCAGAGCGACGTACAGTTGATTAGACTAAGCAGGAGACAATCCTCCCCTGGAGCAATGCAGGGTTAAGGGCCTTACTCAAGGGCCCGAGAGCGGATCTTATTGTGGCTACACCGGGGATCGAACCGCCGACCTTGCGGGTCCCAGTCATGTACCTTAACCACTACGCTACAGGCTGCCCTAGAACACACTGATGTGTAGACGCACTCAAGAAATACCCTATAAATAGTTACCCTTCCAGTACATGTAACACCCCCCCCCAGCCCAATCTCAGCAGTAATGAAAGAAACCACAGCCGTAAAACAGTCACCCCAGACAGGGAAAACACCACCCGTTATGCAGCCTTACGTAATCCCAATTATCCTGTCCTGTTTCTAATCATCTAGCGTCAAAAAGGCCCCCCATCGCAGGGCTCACCAGCCAGATGAGCACGGTGCAACCAAACATGCTGAGATCCACCCTCCCCCCCATCACAACCCTCACCAGCCAGATGAGCACGGTGCAACCAAACATGCTGAGATCCACCCTCCCCCCCATCACAACCCTCACCAGCCAGACAAGCACGGTGCAACCAAACATGCTGAGAGCCCCCCCATCACAACCCTCTCCAGCCAGAAGAGCACGGTGCAACCAAACATGCTGAGAGCCCCCCCATCACAACCCTCTCCAGCCAGAAGAGCACGGTGCAACCAAACATGCTGAGAGCCCCCATCAGCCAGACAAGCATGGTGCAACCAAACTTGCTGAGAGCCCCCATCAGCCAGACAAGCATGGTGCAACCAAACTTGCTGAGAGCCCCCATCAGCCAGACAAGCATGGTGCAACCAAACTTGCTGAGAGCCCCCATCAGCCAGACAAGCACAGTGCAACCAAACTTGCTGAGAGCCCCTCTCCCTCCCATCCCAACCCTCGCCTCCCAGACAAGCACGGTGCAACCAAACTTGCTGAGACATCCTGGTTGCCGGGAAGCAGTGCTCCCAGCCGGCCAGGCCCAAAGCCTCAGCGCCGGTCTGGGCTGGCCATATTCACTAACAGGAAGTGCTCCACCGGGCATTGACAAAAAGGCTTCATGGACATGCATATTTGTGCTCCTTAAGTATTTATGACCATGTTGAGCAGAACATATTGTGCCCGTCCGGATAGGGGGAGGCAGCTCTGCCATTTGGACGCATTATGAGGGTTTGAATAATTCATCTTGCAAAATTATGGACAGAAACATGTTAGGAATGGATTGTAGCAATTAAAGGTTTTCGCAGAAGTCAAATTTGGTCTTGTTGATTAACATATTTATGGTTTTGTTCACTGGCTAGATGGACGTGTTCATTATAGGGGCAACAGGTCAAGGTGAAGCACTGATCTTGCATTTATTGCTGCAGTTTGAACTCGTTCTTGCAAGTGTGCACTTGTGAAATGACTGTTGACATTTTTTGGTCCTTTACTCAAAATGGAATGTGTTTTGAATTTTTCTTTACAGTTTGGCATGCTAATTTAGATGATTTCTGTATTCAGAAAACTTTGTTGGGAAAAATGTAACACATTTATTTTAAATCAAAAGACAAGCTGGCTAGGTAAGCAGTATTTGGATAGAAAAAAAAAAAATAATAAATAAAAATAGGCCCTGGTCCTTATCTTCGTTGTACGGGTAGCAATTGAAATTGTACTTCCCTCTAGGGTCTTTCAGCGCACTTATCCCTGGTTATGGGTATGCACTTTGCACTTTGTTGTACGTCGCTCTGGATAAGAGCGTCTGCCAAATGCCAATAATGTAATGTAATGTAATGATCAAATTCAGGTAATGTTTAACCGTTTCCCCCAATTTGTGTCATACTTGTGGAGACCGTCGCGGTCTCGTAGTGTGGGTGTGTCACTGCGTAGCTCTCTTTCCTCCGCATAGCAACAAGGCCTACGGCAACCTGTCAGAGAGATGTCTGATCATTGGCCATCAGCCATTTTTTATTTATTCCTACTTTTTGTGTCACCTAATGCAATGTTTTTAATTAATGTAGTTAATCACCGGGACAGTTAATCGATGAAATCAATGCCACTTAATGCCTTGCATCTGTTAGTTGTTGTTAACACCGCAGTGCCATTACCCGCGTCTTTAACGAACAATCCAGCGGGTGAGAACATGGACGTTTGGTGTGTCTCCCCCCCCCCCCTTCAGATGCCGAGCCCTCGGAGTCAGAGAGGGAGCTCTGGGACCAGGTGAACGTGGTGCTGAAGGACGGCCGGGGAATCCTGGAGGACCTGCAGTCCTACGACGGGGCGGGGGAGGTGATTCGGGAGGTACGGAGGGGACCGGGGCGGGGGAGGTGATAGGGAGGTACGGAGGGGACCGGGGCGGGGGAGGTGATGGGGAGGTATGCAGGGGACCGGGGCGGGGGAGGTGATAAGGAGGTGTATGACTGTGTGCTCTCTCCCCCTGCAGGCCATCCAGCACCCCAGTGATGAGGGTCTGCAGGAGAAGTCGTGGGGCGCAGTGGTGCCCCTGGTGGGGAAGCTGAAGAAGTTCTACGAGTTCTCCATGAGGCTCGGTAAGCACTGACCCGCCCTCCTACATCACACACAGAACCGCTCCTGTACATCACACACAGAACCGCCCCTGTACATCACACACAGAACCGCTCCTGTACATCACACACAGAACCGCTCCTGTACATCACACACAGAACCGCTCCTGTACATCACACACAGAACCGCTCCTGTACATCACACACAGAACCGCTCCTGTACATCACACACAGAACCGCCCCTGTACATCACACACAGAACCGCTCCTGTACATCACACACAGAACCGCTCCTGTACATCACACACAGAACCGCTCCTGTACATCACACACAGAACCGCTCCTGTACATCACACACAGAACCGTCCCTGTACATCACACACAGAACTGCCCCTGTGCGGTACATACAGAACCGCCCCGTACGGTACATACAGAACTGCTCCCACTGACCCGCCCCCATACATCACACACAGAACCGCGCCCGTACGCTACAGACAGAACCTCTCTCTCTGACCCTGCCCCCATACATCACACACAGAACCGTGCCCGTACGCTACAGACAGAACCGCGCCCGTACGCTACAGACAGAACCGCGCCCGTACGCTACAGACAGAACCGCGCCCGTACGCTACAGACAGAACCGCGCCCGTACGCTACAGACAGAACTGCTCACTGACCCGGCGTCACCGCTGCCGAATCGCTGAGGCAGCACCTGCGTACGCTCTCGCCTCCTGCGATTGGCCGCCCCTGCGTTTGTGCTGCAGTCAGCGTCTCTGCGTCTCCGCGCTCGTGAAATCGGAGCCTGGTTATCGGGCGCTGCTACTGCGGAGGACGGGGGGGTTGAGTTCCGCCACCTTGACCCCGGAGAAGGTCGGTCAGCGAAGCGCATCTTTGCGCCATTACACCCCCGCCCCCCATCGATTGCCGGAGTGGCGAGAAAGCGACTCCGCAGACTAAATTGGACGCCTCGCCGCCAGTCGTGGTTATGTAACTATGTAGGTCACCTCTCTCCCTTTACAGTCTGTTCCACTAATGTGAGGAGAAAGCAGAGAGGGCGGGGGAGGGGGCTTTATAGGACTTCATGCATGATACAGTACACACTGTGCCTGCCTGGTGCCTGTGTCTGCCGGTGGAGTGTGTGTGGAGAGAGGCGACTGGCCCCTTCGGGCAGGTCAGGCACCGGACCGGCGAGAACCTCGGGCGAACCCCAGCTGTTGTCCGTTACGGGTCAAACATGGGTGTGTGTGTCTGTGTCTGCATGTCTGTGTGTGTGTGTGTGTGTGTGTGTGTGTGTGTGTCTGCGTGCGTGCATGTGCATGTGCATGTGTGTGTATGTGTGTGTGTGTGTGTGTGTCTGCGTCTGCATGTCTGTGTGTGTGTGTGTGTGTGTCTGCGTGCGTGCATGTGTGTGTATTTGTGGGTGTGTGCCTCTGTGTGTGCGTGTGTGCATGCATCTGTGTGTGTTTGTGCGTGTGTGTCTGTGTGGGTGCGTCTGTGTGCGCGCGTGCATGTGCGTGTGTGTGTGTCTGTGTGCATGTGCGTGTGCGTGTGCATGTGTGTGTGTCTGTGTGCATGTGCATGTCCGTGTGTGTGTCTGTGTGGATGCGTCTGTGTGCGCGCGTGCATGTGTGCGTGTCTGTGTGCTTGTGCGTGTGCGTGTGTCTGTGTGCATGTGTGCATGTGCGTGTGCATGTGTGTGTGGCTGTGTGCATGTGCATGTGCGTGTGCGTGTGTGTCTGTGTGCGTGTGCGTGTGCGTGTGTCTGTGTGCATGTGCGTGTGCGTGCGTGTGTGTGTGTCTGTGTGCGCGCGTGCATGTGTCTGTGTGCATGTGCGTGTGTGTGTCTGTGTGCATGTGCATGTGCGTGTGCGTGCGTGTGCGTGTGCGTGTCTGTGTGCGTGCGTGTGTGTGTGTCGCCCGTCTCTCTCAAGGCGAGCGCGCGCGCCGCCAGCCCCTCCCAGTCGAGACGCGCTCTCCTGCGCTGAAAGCGCCGTGTCTGTAAACTCGCTGAACCCGAGTGGGAGGCTGACGTCAGACGTCCCGCGGGTCAATCTGCCCCAGACCGGCTCCTCTGCGGCACCCAGCCGTAATCTGGGCTGTAACCCACACGCAGACACCAAAGCTCCACTTCCCAGCTCCCGTCTTAATTAGCTTTTTTTTTCCCGTCACGATAAAAGAACGGTAGGAGCTGAAGGCGGTGGATTACAGGACTGAGAAACCCTCTAAAATAATCCCAAGAGCCCCCAAACGTCCCGGAACTCCCTACTTCTGCCAGAACGGGCTGTGCCGTTTTTGCGTTTGCTGCAGACAGACGGGCCGGTTCTGCCGCGGTTCTGGAGGGACGGACACGGAGCGCGTATGTGCTGGGGCAGCCACTGGAGGGGCATTAGCCTGTCCTAATTGGATTAGCACACTCCCTGGGCGGGGCGTGTCCTCAGAGCTCTCTATACAAAACACTGTGCCAACATGATCTAATTTCACACACACGGCCATGTACACACATAGAACACACACACATTCTCTCTCACGCTTGCACACACGCGCATATATACACACACACTGCCATATACACACATAGAAAGGCACACACTTTCTCCCTCACAGAAGCACACACACACTGCCATGTAGACACATAAAAATGCACACACTTTCTCTCTCACACAAGCACAAACACACTGCCATGTAGAAAACATAAAAACACACACACACACACACACACACACACACGCATACCCACACACTCCCATATACTCACATAGAAACATGCACACTTTCTCTCTCTCACTCAAGCGCCCATGGACATACTTGCACACATGTATTCACACACACACTCTCTCTCTCTCTCTCTCTCTCTCTCTCTCTCTCACTCACACACACACACACAGATACATATATACACACACTTTCTCTCACAGAAGCACACACGGATGCACTTGTACACATGCATTCACTCACACTCTCTCATACACACGTACGGTGGGTTTGCATAGAAAGATGCAGGATTTCATTGATTTAATCCTTTGGTTTTATCTTGGGATTGCTATCTGGGATCTGTATTGCTTTTTTGTTGTTTGCCTTTAATGACACTATTAACCATGACATGATCTCATTTCAGATGCACAAACACACTTTCTCTCTCTTTCACACACACACACACACACACACACACACACACACACCAGTGAGTTTGCATATCAAGATAGAGAATGTTAATGACTTAATCCGTTTTATCTTGGGATTGCTATCTGGGATCTCGATTGCTTTTTTGTTGTTTGCCTTTAATGACACTGTTAACCCTGACTACATGTGCTAATCTTGAAATACATGCTTTCTTTTCTGAATAATCCAGTGAGAAAGCAAGAGGCAGAATTTAACCTTTGGGCTTTCCCCAAAGCCATCTTGAAACCTTGTCCTATCTTTAAAAACAAGTCAATTTTATGCAGAAAAGCTGTATGGAAATTATCGTACCAATCAGGGGGTTTGTGAAGCTGATCCTTAGACTCTTGGTCTTTCCAACTGAACACTTTACCTGGGTTTTATGTAGTTTCATATGGCAATGGTATATATTATATATTTGTAGAGATGTGGGAGACTGTAAAGTCCTTTGTACAGTTTGTCTCTATACTTTATTGAAGAACTCAGTAAGCTTACAGTGTTTCCGTAATGTGTGTGTTTGTACAAATAATGTAGTGGCTCATTCCAAACAGCTCACCATGGGTTCGCCATGCTATCAGAGAGGGGGTTTAGACTGAGGTAGCCCACCATGGGTTTGCCATGCTATGAAGTAGCCCACCATGGGTTTGCCATGCTATGAAGTAGCCCACCATGGGTTCGCCATTCTATGGGGGAGGGAGGTTTGATTGAAGTTGCCCTCATGGGTTTGCCATGCTATGGGGGAGGGAGTTTTGATTGAAGTAGCCCTCATGGGTTTGCCATGCTATGGGGGATGAAGTTTTGATTGAGGTAGCCCACCATGGCTTTGCTATGTTATCGGAGCGGGGGTTTGCGCTGAGGTTTTCCGTTCTCTCTGTCCCTCACAGAGGCGGCGATGCGGGACCTTCTGAGCGTGCTCACCAGCGCACGCCACACCCCCACGCAGCACCTGGAGCGCGAGCAGGCTCTCGCCAAGCAGTTCGCCGAGATCCTGCACTTCACCCTGCGCTTCGACGAGCTGAAGGTGAGTGCTCTTTGAGCTGAATGTGAGTGTCCTTCGACGAGCTGAAGGTGAGTGCTCTTTGAAGAGCTGAAGGTGAGTGCTCTTTGAAGAGCTGAAGGTGAGTGCTCTTTGACGAGCTGAAGGTGAGTGCTCTTTGACGAGCTGAAGGTGAGTGCTCTTTGACGAGCTGAAGGTGAGTGCTCTTTGACGAGCAGAAGGTGAGTGTCCTTTGACGAGCTGAATGTGAGTGTCCTTTGACCAGCTGAAGGTGAGTGCTCTTTGACGGGCTGAAGGTGAGTGATCTTTGACTAGCTGAAGGTGAGTGCACTTTGAGCTGAAGGTGAGTGCTCTTTGACTAGCTGAAGGTGAGTGCTCTTTCAAGAGCTGAAGGTGAGTGCTCTTTGAAGAGCTGAAGGTGAGTGCTCTTTGAAGAGCTGAAGGTGAGTGCTCTTTGACGAGCTGAAGGTGGGCTGGCTCCTCCCCTAATGGACTGAGTGTGTGGCTCATCGTGTAAGTCGCAGACCTGGGTCAAATACGTAATTGTTTTGGATTTAAATCATTTTCTGTGCTCGATTGATCTTGCCTGGCGCAATTGTGCCTATCAAGAGGACCAGAATGTGGGGTTTGCACTCTGAGTATTTCACAGGTTTCAATACACAAGACGAGTTAAAAATTCCTGCTAAGACCAAATGTGATTCTGAGATGGTTTAATACTGCTTAAGCTGTATTTCCAACACTTCTTGCTGGTCATAGCTGGTCTGTGGCTGCTCAAAGCTGGTTAAGCCAGTAGAGTAAGCTGCTGGTAAATTGGTGGGCTAGCTGATTATATAGGCTGGTGAACAGTTTGTCAAAAACACAGCTTACACAACCTGACCAGCTTTGGTTGGTTTAAACTGGAATTCTTAGCAGGAGGTAAGAACCTCAGCACTGCCAACCTCATGCCCAAAAACTCCCCCACCTCCTGTACTCCCCGGGGCTCTGGGTTATCCTAGACCCTGTCTCCCCACCTTGCCCCCCTGTCCCCTCTAGCTGAGGTGCTGGGTCACCCCAGTCAAAATGTCCGCCTCTCCTACTCCAATGATTAATGTGTGGAAGTAGGGGGCACAAGCTGGCCTTCCAGTTCCTGTTAATCCCTCAGTGACGGCCAGGTAGCCTGACCTAATTTGTATGTGTATGTGTGTGTGTGTGTGTGTGTGTGCATTCTATGTGTACACAGCCGTATCTTTTCAGAGCTGTATCCCTTGAAAGAGAGTCTTAATGCATTCAGTCAAACCTGTGCAAACCTACCTACACATACACTGACGTACAGGTTACTCACAGCTTCCTTGTACAGGTTTCTCACCTGAGGGTGGAGTTACAGTGCAGCTGCTCTGCTGCAGGCCGCAGCTGAGACTCTAGCAGAGCTCGGAACTGCAGCATCAGCAGGGGAGAGGCCACGATGCATCGCATGCGTCTCCAGCACTGTCGCACTCCATTACGGCTCTTAGCATGTCATCGCTTCTGCTGTTCTTTTTACTGTTCTCTCCTCCGAACTCTCCTCTCCAGGGGGGAGAGGGAGAGAGAGGGTGTCTGTGAGAGAGAGAGAGAAGAGACTGAGATAGTGATATATAGAGAGAGATGGTGAGAGAGAGAGAGAGAGAGAAGAGACTGAGATGGTGATCTAGAGAGAGAGAGACGGTGATAGAGAGAGAAAGAGGTGGTGGGAGCGAGAGACTGAGATGGTGATCTAGAAAGAGAGAGAGAAAGAGAGAGAGAAGAGACTGAGATGGTGATCTAGAGAGAGAGACTGAGATGGTGATATATAGAGAGAGGTGGTGAGAGAGAGAGAGAGAGAGAGAGAGAGAGAGAGAGAGAGAGGACAGACTGAGATGGTAATCTAGAGAGAGAGAGACTGAGATGGTGATATATAGAGAGAGGTGGTGAGAGAGAGAGAGAGAGAGAGAGGACAGACTGAGATGGTGATCTAGGAAGTGAGAGATGGTGATATAGAAAGAGAGCTTGTGATATGTGGAGGACAGGCAGTGGAGTCATTTCTGGGATGGGGGCAGGGGTGGGGAGGAAGGGCTTCAAAGGAGAGGCATGTCCCAGGAGGAAAGGTTCTCATTAACAAACCCCTTTGAAATGCGGGGATCTGTGGATCTTTCAGCCCCCGTGCTGCACCCTCCAAAAAGCCGGGCTCCTTTATCCACTGTCCTGACAGCACTGCTTTCCTGCCATGATATCACTCGCCCAAAAAACTGCTTCACCCCACTCTCCTCCCTCCATGCTGTTCCGCCCCGGCCCCCGCTCCTCAAAATAACCCCCCTCCCCCCCCCCCACCCCGCTGCTAGCCAACCCGGTTTGACCGCCGCTGAGATGCCTGTCATAAACGGCACGGTTTTCACAAGTCTTAATGGACGTCGAGTGTAGGTGAATGGAAGGCTGCTTTTATGGAATTTACAGCAGAAAAACAAACACGAGCTGAACCCAGCAGAAATGTGCCTGTGAGCCCACTTCCTGTTAGACAGACTGTGTCTCAGCTCCTGTGGTGCCTTTCATGTCTGTGCACCAGCGGTTCCCACCCCTGTTCTACCTACCGTCCTCCACTGTAGGTCTTCACACCGACCCAAATTTGCCACACACCTGATTCTACTAATCGCCTGCTTAACGAGATCTCTGGCTGTCTGAATGAGCTTGGTTAGGGTTGACATGAAAACCTGCGGGACGGTAGATCTCCAGGAACAGGGCTGGGCAGCCCGGCTCTAGCTAATGAAGGTGATGTGCATTGTCCATTGAAACGCTGAAAGCCTACAGGACGGTAGATCGTCAGGGGCACGGTTGGGCACCCCCGGTCTGGATAAGGCCTGTTTTCCTAGTGTGGTTTTTGGGTTGGCTTCAGGCGAACTAACCGAAATCTCCCCGCTCTCCTCCTTGCAGATGACGAATCCCGCCATCCAGAACGACTTCAGCTACTACCGCCGAACGCTGAGCCGCATGAGGATCAAGAACGTTCCGGTGAGCCCCCCCTCTTTTACCCCCGCGGGCACGGTCACATGGCTAAAACGGTGGGGCCCGCTTTCCCCAAAAACCGACAGCCCCTCACTCAGCGGAGAGACGAGCAGGGCCTGTCCTGGCAGCTCGGTCTGCGGGGCTGATGGTACAGGGGAGTAGGTTGCTCTTTCATCTTCCCGGACTCTCGCTAGCAGGTGACGGGGACTCGGGGGGTCGGGGGGGTGGGGGAGGCAGCGGGGCACGAGGGGGACAGAATCTCATTACCCGGCCGTCTGCGATTAGGGAACACACCTCTACGGGGGACCCGACAGACTGGCTGACCTTGCCTCTCCAATTAAACCCGCACGGGCAGAATGCTATTACTCCGTCCCCTCAACCTGTCACACTCAATCTGGGCCTCGCTCGCCGAAACGCCACGCAGAACACACACGGACGCGCTCGCGCGTTTACGCCCCCTGCTGTGATTCTGCTACGGTGAAATGCATGCTGGGGGAAAAATAAAATGCTCCCTGGTCGTTGCAGAAATAAATAGCAGGCTTTGAAAATGCCTCGCCGGTCGTGATGACCGCGGATGAGGACACGCGGCCGACGACGCGTGAGGAGATCGTAGTTCAGACGTCGCGCTCGTTCGGCTGCGAGACGCGGACGGCGGGTTAGCGGGTTAGCGGGTGACCTTACTTGATCCACGAGGCGGGACCGCTGCGCTTTAATGCCACAGAGGCCCCCCGGCCCCAGGGCCCCGCGGGGACGGCCCTTGCGGTCGGCGCACCAGGAAGTGAGAGCGAAGCCTGTGGCTCGTCGCCGTCGGCGACCGTTGGTGCGTAGCAGGGCGCGCTCGACTGGAGCGATACGTGTGGCCTCGTAGAGCTGGGTGACGGCAGGTCACGCGTGTGCGCCGTTTCCCCCGCAGACCGCGTGGCCGAGGAGGGCTGGCAACCCCCCTCCCCTCCGGCCGAGGCCCCTTCACCTCGTCTCACACCGAGCGCTGAACCCAGTGACATTCGTCCTCAACTCAACTTCGACTTCCCATTAATACTGTTTTTCCCCCCACGTGCACCTCTCAGCACGCCCCGCTTCTGACGGGAACCGCAGTCGAGGGCAGATGATAATTGAATCCAGGTCCCGAGTCCTTCATGTGTGAGAATACAGCTGACCAATCAGGCTCCGGCGATATCCTCGGAGTGTGTCTGTGACCTAAATCCGACGGTCGTGCTCGGAGTCGACGACTCGAGAGTCCGTGTCAAAGTGATGAGCGCTAGACCAGAATTATGTTCAGTCGTGTCCTCCATGTCTCCATTTTCTTTCAGAATGAGCAATTCTCATCTCTGAAGTACACGTAAACCTGCCTTAGGTTCTGCGTGAATGTATGAGTGTGGACTGTAATGTGTAAAGTAGAACATTTCAGCTGTGTGCTAAAATACTACCCCCGTGACCCTGACCGGGAATACGCGGGTTAGATAATGGATGGATGGATTGACTGGAACAGTACTGACTGAGTTCAGTCTAGAGGGAATGTCACCACCGACACCACCAGCAGTGCCCCTGAGACCACACTGGCTAACGTGGGGTCAAATAAAACCCTGTGGGATGATTCATCCTCTGCATTTGACCCATCCTAGTTGCTTAGGAGCAGTGGGCGGCCACAGCGCTGTGCACAGGGACCAACTCCAGCCCTGAGTCCAGTGCCTTGGTCAAGGGCAGCGGCAGGAGCACAGCTAACCTGACATTCATGTCCTTCACAGTTCCTTACCAAAACTGAAAGCACAGTCAAAGAAAGGAGCCAGAAAAGTATTGAATTTTTCAGCAGGTTTTTAGCGGATGACAAGTGGTTCCCCCCTCCCCTCCTCCCTCCTCCCCCCTCCCCTCCTCCTCCCCTCCTCTCCTCCTCTCTATTCTATTCTCTCTCCGGCCCCCCGGGGGAGCAGGCCCATTTCGATGCGAGCCTTTGTCCCAGTTAGTCCAGCCGTTTTATCCCACTAACCCGGGTGTCCCATTCGTCAGACGGGCTCGGAGCGAGAGCCTCCTCTTCCATTACCGCAGAAGTGATCTCCCTCCATGTAAAGTTCCCGCCGGCTCTTGGGTAATTCCGGTAAATGACATGTTACGAGTGGTTCAGAGTGATGGATGGATGGTGAAGTGCCTTTTTATTTTTTTAAAAATTTTTTTGCATTCTTCACAGAGTATTAAAACCACAATGCTGTGAACACGCCATACCTTTGCATTCCACCATTTTCCCCCATTCTTTTAAGCACGAGCTGTAAACTACACTGTTCAACGAGATTGGATTTACATTTTGTCCTCAGGAATTCAATGATTTAATCAGTGGTTTGACCATTTTAAAGTGCAGTAGACTTATTCAAATGTGCAGTACATTTTTCACGTATTTATTTTTTGATCATGTATTGAATCAGCAATTGAATGCCTTTGCAGAATGAAATTGTGTGATTTATTGTGAAAATCACAATCATTTGCTTTCAGGCAGCGGGAGAAAATGAAGTCAACAATGAACTGGCCAATCGGATGTCTCTGTTCTATGCTGAGGCCACGCCCATGTTGAAGACATTGAGCGATGCCACATTAAAGTTTGTGTCAGAGGTAAGCCCATTGGACGGTTGTGTGATTGACACTGCTGTTCGCCAATCTTTCATTTCATAAGAAAATTAGGGATCTGACCAAGATGAGCACCACTACTGTGTTTTATGCACACATCCATCCACCCATCCATTATCTTAACCCGCTTATCCTGAACAGGGTCGCAAGGGGGCTGGAGCCTATCCCAGCATGCATTGGGCGAAAGGCAGGAATACACCCTGGGCAGGTCGCCAGTCCATCGCAGGGCACACACACCATTCACTCACACACTCATACCCACGGGCAATTTAGACTCTCCAATCAGCCTGACCTGCATGTCTTTGGACTGTGGGAGGAAACCGGAGTACCCGGAGGAAACCCACGCAGACACGGGGAGAACATGCAAACTCCACACAGAGAGGCCCCGGCCGACGGGGATTCGAACCAAGGATCTCCTTGCTGTGAGGCGGCAGTGCTACCCACTGCACCATCCATGCCGCCCTTTTTACTCACACGTATCTGTATTTCAGTTTTTGTTGTCGTTTGACCCACCTTTCTTGTTGCTATGAAGTATTTCCCATTACTGGTCCGTTTCTATGAGGCTTTCCCTCAGGATAAATCCATTATGATGTTCTTTTTTCATTGGGCAATGAGACTGCTCTTCTGAAAACCTCTTTCTCTGTGATACAATTCTCCATTTCTAAATGGCAGCAGAAAGATAGCTGGCTTGTTGAAATGACTATGTGAAGATTGTTTCTTTTTTGGCCTAAACAGGGCAAGGACTTACCCCTAGACAACACAACAGACTGCTTAAGCACAATGGCAAGTGTGTGTAAAGTCATGTTGGAAACACCGTAAGTTTGTGACATTATCATCCACTATCTGTTTTTATTATCTTTATCTACTGTGTGAGATGTGAAAGCATTGTGAATGGAGGTAAATCCCAATCTTTTGAAGTGATTTCAAAATACAATTTATAGCAGTTTAAGGAATGTGAATCCTATATTTATACATTACCTTGGCCAATTTTTTTTTTTTTTAGCAGTAAACCATGTTTAAATCCATCAATTTCACCAACCAGCAAACTCTTCTACAAACTGTGAATTTGTTCTGGTTCTTCATGAAACAAACTGTTGATTTTCCCACGTTGTTTACATTAGCAATGGTGCTATTATTATACCAGTGGTTCCCAACCCTTGACACACCCTATTCTACTAATACACAGCACAATAAGATCTCTAGCTGTTGAATGAGCTGCGCTTTGTCAGGGTTGGGGTGAAAACCTGCAGAATGGTAGACCTCCAGGAACAGGTTTGGGAACCACTGATTATAGACGTTTTGTGTGTGTGAATGTCAGGACTGAGAGCTCTTCTTCTGTGGTTTTCTCTGTCCAGGGAGTATCGCAGCCGATTCGCCAGTGAGGAGACGGCCTCCTTCTGCCTGCGTGTCATGGTGGGCGTCATCATCCTGTACGACTACGTCAGCCCGGCTGGGGCCTTCGTCAAGTCCTCCAAAATTGACGTGAGTCCTCCCCCCTGGTCGACATTTCTGTGCTGAAACGGTAGCGGAAAGTTGGCGAAACGCCATCTAAGCATTCAGGTGAAAACTCGGCAAAATACGGCTGAAAACTGACAGTTCTCAAGCTGACTGGGACATAGCCAGGCTATGTATATCCAGGTAAATGTTGGGGCTATCCTAGTTTGTTTATGTTGAAATATCTCTGGACTTAGTTTTGCACCCCTCCAGAGGTGTCAATTCCTGCTTTTGCTCTCCCCTCCCAGCCACTCTCTCACCCCCCCGATGAACCCCCTTACAGACTGAAGAGTTTTATTTATTTAAAAAATATTTTCTTGTTGGACAGATGAAAGGATGCATCAAGGTTCTCCGAGACCAGCCGCCCAACAGCGTAGAAGGTCTTCTGAACGCTCTCAGGTCTGTTGGCTAAATTTCAAGTCATACACCTGATTGATTGACCTGACTGTTATATTTGTTTTAAATCAGACAGAATTGCATTAAGTTTAGTTAAATCGACTCCCCGCCCTTGAAAAGGGCCCCCTGAAAGATTTGTTTCACTACCCCATACACTCAGTGAGCACTGTTTTTTCCACCATTCTCTGCAAACTCTACAGATTGTTGTGTGTGAAAATCCCAGGAGATCAGCAGTTTCTTAGATACTCAAACCACCCTTTCTGGCACCAAAAATCATTCAAATCACTTGGATCACATTTCTTCCCCATTCTGACATTTGGTCTGAAAAACAGCTGAACCTCTTGACCACGTCTGCATGTTTTTATGCATTTAGTTGCTGCCACATGATTGGCTGATAAAATATTTGCCGTAACAAGCCGGTGTACAGGTCTACGTTATGTAATAAACTGCTCACTGAGTGTTCGTTATATCGCAAAACCTTCCCTTAGTTTGTCGTTAAAAGCCCGTATTGAGGCCACTTGGCGTACTGTGAATACTGTGTTTATTGGGGTTTGGACAAAGAAAAAAATAATCATACAATTCGCAATCATATCATTAATGTACCAATTAGAATATTCTCAATAGATTTTTCAGTCCTTTGAAGTCCTAATGTGTCTCTCTAAATACATAATCTCCCCCTCCCCCTCGACACACAGGTACACAACAAAACATCTGAACGATGAGACTACCTCCAAGCAAATTAAGACCATGTTGCAATAGTATCCACCCCGAGAGATGTACTTAAATTACCATGATGTACAGACTGTTTTAAAAAGTAATTTTCAGAAAATCCATAAAGTGGTTGCTCTTTCCCTCTTTTTTTTTAACAAAATGTTCTTCCTGTAACATTAAGCGCAGTGTTTTCTGTGCCAAAACTGTGTTGAAAAGGAAAAGCTGAATGCTCAGCTTTGTGCTTTCTAAAAGGCCATGTCTCAATGTGGCAGCTACAAACCGCATGTCAGAGTGGGAGTAATGCTAGACTTGAATATTTAGAAATATAAATATATAATAACAATATCTTTTGTTAGCTCTGATAATCTCATTTCATCTCACTTTTTCTCTGCTTGATTGTGTGTGAAGTGCATAAAGATTTTTAAATTATGTTTTTTTTTTTATACAAAAAGGTATAAAAAGGTACGGTGATGGAGATGTTTTGAGAGAAAAAAAAAAAAAACTTTTTATAAGCTTTGATTTGTATGTTTTTTTTTGTACGAGCTGTCGTTTTTTATTTTCATTTGAAAACTAATTTTGAACTGTGATGAGCATAGATGAGAAGGGGAGGTGACTGCGCTTGTATGTGCAGTGGTTTTGCTGTAACTACGTATGCGCAGTGGATAGCTGTGACTGTGTATGTATGCACAGTGGATAGCTGTTACTGTGTACGTATGCGCAGTGGATGGCTGTAACTGTGTACGTATGCGCAGTGGATGGCTGTAACTGTGTACGTATGCGCAGTGGATAGCTGTGACTGTGTATGTATGCACAGTGGATAGCTGTTACTGTGTACGTATGCGCAGTGGATGGCTGTGACTGTGTATGTATGCACAGTGGATAGCTGTAACTGTGTACGTATGCACAGTGGATAGCTGTGACTGTGTATGTATGCACAGTGGATAGCTGTTACTGTGTATGTATGCACAGTGGATAGCTGTGACTGTGTATGTATGCACAGTGGATAGCTGTTACTATGTATGTATGCACAGTGGATAGCTGTGACTGTGTACGTATGCACAGTGGATAGCTGTTACTGTGTATGTATGCGCAGTGGATGGCTGTCGACCGAGAGAAAATAAAGCTTTTTATCTAAACTTGGCCTCTCAGGTCTGTCTTCATTTTCTGTTGACTATCCTTCCTTTTTATATTTTCTGTTTATTTCTATACTGTGTGTGTGTGAGGCTGGGATCTCTCACACCGATGATATCGATCTCCACCCCCCCCCCAGGCTGCAAACTCGAAATAACTTAATACCTCCGTTGTTTACGCCATTTACCTTAATGTTTATGTATGGATCCCTTTCTTTTTTTTATATCTTTGCTGATTATGAATCTCAGCTTCAGCATTTAATTGGGTTCAATAGCCTAGAAAATTACTTAAACCTAGCCTGATTAACTTGTTTGGCCTATTGAGTGAAGACTCAGGAGAGTTAAAATATGAACACGCACAAATTTACAGGAATGGTGTTTGGCTGCGCCCACCCCAGTGCTGGGTCAGTGCCGCAGACAGACAGCTGTTCAGGCGGGGGTGTGATTTGGTTCTTCACTCTCTCTCTCTCTCTCTCTCTCTCTCTCTCTCTCTCTCTCTCTCTCTCTCTCTCTCTCCCTCTCCCCCTCTCTCTCTCTCTCTCTCTATCTCCTCTCTCCCTCTCCCTCTCCCTCTCTCTCTCTCTCTCTCTCTCTCTCTCCCTCTCCCCCCCCCTCTCTCTCTCTCTCTCTCTCTCTCTCTCTGTCTCTCTCCCTCCTGGACGTCTGATTCCCGTCTATGCATCGATTTCACAATTCAGGAGCTGGGGGGGGGATGTCATGGATTTTCCAGGCTGATGAAAGCAGGCTCCATCGGTTCCCAGTGACTACGCCGCACTGGGGATCCAAGATCCACAGAAGCGTAATCCTTAAATAATGCCGTAGGTGTGCGTCTGACACACGCGCATGTTTACCGCAAATGCACAGTTACCCTGTTGGTATGTGTTACTATGGGCAATGTACTACGATGCTCTATTTGAGCGCATGCTGTATGTGGCCACGTAAGGATACAGCTGTCATTTAAGGTGTGAGGTCAGAAATGTGTAATTCGACTGTCCTTGGCTGAATGTTCCAATGCTGATGTAATGATTATTACAGGAAATTGAAAGGAATTTTCTGGAACAAAAAAAAAACAAAACATTTTTCAATTTTCAAAAATATGAATTAAATAGCATGTTTTTGTGCCAATATTCCACAACATTATGAACATGATTGCGTCCAAAAAGTACTCCCCAACTCCCAAATGAGGAAAAACTCTTACAGGAGATTGCAGGATCTTTGGGCTGGAGTTGGATGACTGTGTCTGAGAAAGTGATGAACTCATGAGTGTTTGGTACTGATGTGGCTTTGGTAGATGACGCATGTGTGTACCGTCTGCACGCAGCCACACTCTCTCAAACACGCAAGCAGACACACACGCACACACACACGCACACACACACACACACTCACTCCTCTTCATATCCAATAATCTGAACTTGGCCACTTTCACTGTGTTTGTTTTGAGTCATTGCTGAAGGGCCCCCTGTGGTATATCATACAGGGGAGGGAGGGAGGGAGGGAGGGAGGGAGAGAGAGAGCGAGAGAGAGATAGGTAGGGCGAGAGAGATATGCCAGAAGAGGTCACTCTTTCTCTGTTGTCTCCGTTTGAACGTTCAGCTCTGCATGGATCTCTAGGCTCTCTAATGTCCCTAGTCATTTTTGTTACATTTCTGAAAACCCATTGCTTGAAATGGATTTGACGCAGACGTACATATGTACACTCATGATGTATGACACAGGCTTAAAATATTTTCCATCTGGGGAAGATTCCCAGCTACGTAAGAGAATGTACACGTTCAGTGAATCTGTTCAGCATTAAATTCAGTATCTTTAGGGAAAGCGAAAGTGAGCAAATCATGACAAAAGCATCGGGTTAATGTTTGAAATCCTTGATCCTTGAGTTCTTTGCGTGGTCCTTCACCCCAGTGACAGTGTCACAGAGGGGCGCACCTTTATTTCTGCAACAAAAGCCTTTGAGAGCCTCACCGTGCGTGCTGATAGTCACCCTCAATGGGGCGCATAGGCAAATGGTGAAAGTGTATTATATTTCCTTTCGAAAGAAGACAAAAGTATTCCACAGACCCTACTCGTTTATGCCACTTCTTGTGTAGCTGTGAGGTTTATTGGGATAGACCACACCCTGAGTCTGCTGGAGGGGGGTGGGGGGGTGTTTTAAGTTCCCGTGCCTGGCCCGTCTCGTCTCTCTCTCTCTGACCGGTACCTTCCGGAACACCGTGCCCATATTTAAAAGGCGAGCGGCTCGGCCCACTTCCGCGCGCTTGTGGCGTTTTTCGCGGGACGTAGCGATCGCGTTTCACTTTCCTCCCCCTCCCCCCATTTCTACTTCCCACATCCTGCTATTACTTCATCTTCAAAGCATCCTGCGCCCCTCCCCCCCCCCCTCCCTCCCTCCCGTCCTGCCGGCTCTGGGAATGCTGCTGAGTAACGGCCGCAGCTGGGAGAAAGGTGTCGGGCATTCCTAACGTCCCGCCGCGGCCCCCGGAGCTCCTCCGCGCGGAGTGCCGCCGGGCCCGCGCTCTCATTGGCTCCCGGCGGTCAGCTGATTCCTCCCCGCTTGCGGATTACGGGAGAGAAAACAGGCGGAGGGGAAAAGAATGGAGCGGCGCTTCCTCCCGGCTGAGCACAGGAAGGGACGGCTTACGGGGAGGGGGGGGGGGCGTAGCGGACGGCGCTTTTCCGCGTCCCTGCGTCCGTGTCTCCAGCCGATGCGCTCATGTGTTTTCTCTGCTCTTCCTGCCTCTCAGCCGGCCGCTGGGACTCTGTCCATGACCCCTTTCCCCAGGGGAAACGGCCTCTGTGGGTGACACAGACTCGTCAGGGACAGTCACTATACTATGCGCTCCTGGGGCCTTTCCCCCCCCGTCTATTTTTAACCAATCGGATGATCAGCATGAGTGGTCACCTGACCTTTTACCCACTGTTGCCATTTTTGGCCCAGTTCTTCTCGTGGTGTGGGAGTGGCTCGTTCCTCCTCACGGCCCTTCCCTGGGCATGGAAACGTTTCCGCCCGGCTGGTGTTGGTCCAGCTCGCCCCGGGTCCAAGTTGAAACTATGGCCTCCCGCAGACTGGATGTCCTGCCAAAGGCCACTGGCTGAAGATGACATGGTGTGCAACCCGCAGTTTGGAGCAACGTCTGGAGCCCCGGCCACAGCAGACCAAACAACGTAATTTATGCCCGTCTGTGTCCTTGCTGCTGCTCAAACCAAAACGAATCGCCAAGGTCACGAGGTACAGAAGCTCGCACAAACTCACTGGTTTCCTTCAGCGAGTGACTACTGAGCTGTTTTGCCTTTTTTTGGCCACCTGCTCCCACATACAGTGAGGCACTGCAGCTGAAGCACAAGCACTTCACCTTCTCCTGAGGCACAGAGTGAACTACAGGCAAGCCAACGCGAGTAACCGCAAACTGGCTATAGGCCAGGCCAGGGCCGCCAAACCCTGATCTACTGTCCTATAGGTTTTAATTTAAACCCATTTCCACCCTTTATTTGGCTCACCCGATTCCACTAATTAGCAGCTCAACATGATCTCCAGATGTTGAATGAGGTGTGCTCTGTTAGGGCTGGAGTGAAAGCCTGCAGGACTGTAGACCTCCAGGAACAGGGTTGGGCAGCCCAGGGCTAGCCTTTCTGGTTAAGTCTCCGCTCATAGAGAGGTCACAGGCGCTGACCGCTGGCCTCGACTGACCTGCTGACCGTGTGGATTTTTATTAACGGTGACATACGACGGTGAAAGCTCTCCGTCTGACATTCCAACCATGGCACGCACGTCGCCTCCGACGGTCTGGTTCCCGCTGAATCTCCCGCTTCCCGTCGAGCGGACTTCCAGGAAGAGCGGCGTTAAGCCCCCCCGGACTGCTCTCTAACGTCCCCGTGTGAGGCGGGTGAGCGCGGGCCTCTCCCGGCTGATTAACCGGGCCTGACCGGTGAAGTGGCCGCCCTCCGGGGCGAAAGCCTCCAGAGAGCAGGGGACCTGAAGAGCCCGGCTCCTTAATGGAGTCTGAGGGCCGCTAAGTGCTGAACGCACAGCCGGCCTCTCTGAAGGGCAGCGCCGCTCCGGAAGGGCTGGCCCTCCTGCTGTGTGCGGTCTAACACTGACCAATAAACACGAGCGGGCTCCCTTTCAGTGAAAATAAA
The DNA here is from genome assembly GCF_963514075.1 of Conger conger. Classification (NCBI taxonomy): domain Eukaryota; kingdom Metazoa; phylum Chordata; class Actinopteri; order Anguilliformes; family Congridae; genus Conger; species Conger conger. Next base: position 12,919,996 of record NC_083768.1, read on the forward strand.
GCACTAGGTTTTGCATTAAGTTGTTTATCTTTTTTTTTTCTTTTTTTTTTTTTAAGGCTTTTCCCATTGCTGCAATCCCCCGCTATCTATTTGGTAGACCGCAGACAAGCATGAGCCCTCCAAAGCAAGCACGTAAAGTGTATGTGTGAGTCAGGGGAAGACACTTGAGACATGATTTACTTAGACCATTAGCGTTTGTAAACAGTATATGCACAAGGAAAGCTAACGTCACAACCAATGATCTGTGCAAAACAAACACCACATCCAATCATTGGTCATGTTATTGTCTTTGCTTGTGCTAGCATGTCTCAGTAAAACCAGGCCCTTGCAAAGGACAGGTGGCCTTGCAGGAACCCTGACCAACCAGTGGGTGTCACTGGTACGAGATAAAATGTTGTCTTCCTGTCGGACTGAAGCCCTCGCCCTCATGAGAAACGCTACAGGCAATCGAGTTTCGCCCATGTTGCTTCCCTTTTCAACTTCTGTTCACACAGAGCATGTCATTTTGATCCATTTCTCATCTGTTTTGATAGACAGTGATTCACCCTCTGCTGGCACCTGGGAGACCCAGCAGGAAATGAAAGCGGAAGCTTTTTTTATTGGTTCTGGAAGCTTCTTGTCTGGCGGTTCTTGGAACCGCACCGAGAGTCGTCCAAGCACTGGACGGTGGGCGTGTTGGGGCAGACGTGACGCTGGAGCCCCCCCCACCCTGTCGGCCTCCTCCCCTGGGTCTGTAAGCATTTGGGGGTTTTGGCCTGTCAACCGGCCTATGGGATGACCAGTTGGACCGGATGCGTTCTACAACGCCTGGTCTCGGTGACCAAGTTCATTCTCCCTACAGGGGCCGCTGTTGCTTAGCCGCTGCTTCCAGCTAACCTCCCCACCCCTGAACGTCGCTACCATTATATCCGTTGTTTTTCTAAGGATGTTACAGTAGCTCTCCCTAAAAACAACTGCACTGCGAATTGTCAAGTTGACCCTGATGGCAGTCGTTCCTGCTGTACTGTATGGTAAAGGAATTTCATTGAGTTTGAGCTGCGGTGGCCGTTTCCTGGATCCGGGCGGATGTACCACGGCTGCTTCCTCTTACTGTTTCCCATTTTTCTACGTCTTACCCGAGACGCCTCATTTAAAACGGCATAATAGCACAATAACTGCTGACGATCCAGGAAGCCGCTTCCTTCCCTGCGAACTGCCTTGGTTTAGTCATCTTTCCTGTGACATGCGCGCCAGTACGTTACCCGCTTAGCCTGAATTGTTTTTGACAGAATTGTCAGTTTAAGTCGTTAAAAGTATATTTGGCGAAACCAGCCTTGGCTCAGGGTGTCGGATTCGTTTCCCCTTTCAGACTTTACGCTGATGAAATTATTAATAGACTTTCTATTTTTTCTTATTTCTTTTTTCTGCCTGACCGAGGACAGGGAAAGTCGCTGGCGAAGGGGGTGTCCTGAGCTGACACGGCTTTCAGGCGGAATAAACAGATCTGTGTGAGCGAAAGCCACCCAAGCCTGATCAGCCCCAGGGCTGTGGAGGGAGGAGTGCCTGAGTGAAAGTGAAGCCCTTGCGGTTGTACGGGACTGTGAAAGCCTCCCCGCTCCATTAAGCCTTCACCCGACGCGACTTTCCCTCCCGGTCCCCTCCTGGCAGGTCGACGGGACCGAAGACGTCCCAATCTCCTGGATTCTCCCTTCAGCTGTCCACACGCCCCGACGGGGGAACCTGCAAATAATGTGTGCCCTCCCCTCCCCTCCCAAATACCCTGTCCCGTTTGATCCAGGGCACCCCTTGCTGGACATGCTAAATTGTTCCGGTCTTTTTTTGATCTGGAGCCTTTATTTATTTATTTATTTTTAGCATGGCCCCATTAATCACCTATGCTTGGGAAGCCTTGGGCAGTTAGCCCGAGTGATCTCTGCTCCCCCTCTTGGGCAGTGTCCTGTACCCGTGCTGTTTTAGGGTCCCCTGGACGGCCCCGTAAAAGGACGTTGAAAGGCACTCCTGTGTGACTGTTACTGGAGCCTTCACCCAGCGCACTTCTGGAGTGAGGACCTGTCTTGTGCCATCTCTGCATAGCTGATGATCACAAGCCCCTGTGAACAAGCCCGCATTCATTATTCATGACAGCCGTCAGTTCATTTAATGCATCCCTAATTTCAGATTACTGGTCCGTTGGCTTGCATTGTGTGTGTTGGTACACCTTAGAGCTTTCTCTTAGCACTGTGTGTATGGATGTGTGTGTGTGTGTGTGTGTGTGCCTGCACAAGGACCACAAGAAATTGCTTGTTTTAAGAATTTCTTTCATTCCCAACACAGGTGAATTAAGGATCTCCCATAGTCATACATATTATACAATTCATAGAATACATACCATAGGTGTAGGTGAAGTGTGTTTCCATGGACACGCAGAGTGCTACAGATATGGAGAGAAAATGCAGTTCAAAGGGCCACTCACTATCTGACTATCTAACAGTCACACAAGAGCCCAGTACAATGTGCCCACATGGCTCTTCTATCAACCAGCAGCCAGGTTAGCTGGCTGCTATGGCAGGTGGTCAATACTGCTTACATGCATGTTCACTACACGCTTCTGTCACTGCAGTGTTCGAGCAATTGGTTGTTGTGCTGGTCTGCTTTTGAGATCTGCAGGTGGCAGCAGAAGCACATTGAATGAATGTGTGTGTGTGTGTGTGTGTGCGTGTGTGTGTGTGTGTGTGTGTTTGTGTGTGTACGCCTGTGTGTCTGTGTGTTTGCGGGGTAGGGGGGGGGGGGGGGGGTGATACCAAGAAAAACAACTTCCTCTTTGAAATGTCAGATGGACACCTCATTCGTGTACTTGGTCTTCATAGACTCTCCTGAACTAGAAGGCCTGAGACTCGAACTACGCCGCGAAGCGAGGGTGGAGCGGTGAGGAACCGCAGGGTTAGCGGTTCAAATCCCCAATGGGCACTGCATTTGTAGACTTGGAACAACGCACTCGCCTACTGCTGAGTAGCCTGCGCAAGCCGTGTACTCGTATACTCAAAATACGCGCACAGAGCTGTGCTTAACTGCACCCTCTGATGCCCTGTGCATCGCCCTCTGGAGAGACTGGCCGCCGGCAGCACTGGGACACCCCAGAGCTGGGGTCCTCAGGCTCATCCCCGTACCACTGCCCGGTGCCTGCACCGGAAGAGCCGTCCAGCAGCCCAGTCACATCCTTAAAGGTCCAAAGAACCTCTGTTCAATCGTGGTTCAATCGTGGTTCACGATTTCTATTCGGACCTTGCATACAGTAACCATTGTATCGGGCAAATCTGCGGCGAACAGTCATTCGTCAACATTTCGACATTGTCTAAATACATTCAAAATACATGATCTCTTGATAAAAATGTAATTGCTTCTTCCGTCCATGATTACTTTTAAAAGATGGCTTTTATTTTGTGGTGCAGGTACATTAATGATTTACTTCGGTTTACCGAGTAATCAAGTGTGAACACACTTGAAATATTATATATCGAAGTATTTTGTTCATCCGCATCTGTGTGCTCTCCCTTTGCATTTGTATTAATGGTTGAATTACGATCGACAGAACCGTTAGAGAAAAGCCACGTTTTCGCTTGTGTAATGTAATATGTGAGCGTCTCTGTTCAAAACAATGCGTTGTCCTTGGGAAAAAAAGTGTTCACACTTCCTTTCTCTGTAACTTCAACTGGCAATGCTTGTGGCTTTTGGGTTCAAAGATCTGGATTTGAGCCCACCCATAACAGACAGCAGTTCTGTCAGATATGTGGATTTGCACCCTCTCTACCGACTGAATTCTCAGGAACTGTCAACCGACAGTTTGCCACACGCAGCATAGAACAAAATGTACAATGCTTTTAACCCATTGAAATGTATGTGGAGTAAATAAATGGGGAAAAAAACGTGTATGGTGTTGAGTGACTACTGCCTTTCATTAGACTGACTGCTCTCAAATTACTTGTTGGAATTTGCTGTCGACTAAGCTCGCTTGCCCGTTTGCCTCGCACTTAAAACGAATGAGCAGATTTAACCGTCCTGTTGTATCCGCTGTTCCCCTTTGCTGATCGTCTTCCAAGTTGACATAACCTTAGACACCCTTGCCTGTGAAACGTGAGGGCGTTTGGCTGTCCTGGTCACTTAAGGCTGCTGCCAAACAGGTCCCGGGAATAATCACTCCTCACTCTCAATGCTGCCACGGCCTCTTCTTGTAGCCCCGTTAGCTGTGATTATAGGCAGCCAAGCCTGTTGAGCATCTTTAAACATGACATTACCAATGGAATATTGTTTGTATAATGACCGGGTGTTCCAAAGGAAAACCCGTTTCTTAAACTTACAATATCAGTCATTACCTGGACTGTGTTTTATACAGGCTCATGGTTATGGATGGGTTTCTGAGAATAGAACTGGTCCATTTTGGTTGAGAACATTTTTCCTCTTCTCAACAGGACTTGGTTTTGAGAAGTGACAGTCTGTCTGATTTTTGCTGTTCTTCAACTCCTCTAAAACTACCCCGTGTGTGTGTGTGTGTGTGTGTGTGTATGTGTGTGTGTGTGTGTGTAACACGCAGAGCCCACTGGGCAGAACAGGGGCCGAGGGCCCCACCTTCTCACCTGCCTTTCACAGAGGGTATCTGCATAAGAAGTTTTGTAGGAGCCCCCAAAAAAAGATTTTGCCAAGGGCCTACAGAAGGGATAGCTGCGGTCCCATTATCACCTTGGCCACCTGCGGGCTAGGCTACTCTTCCACCCCCAACACGCCCCTTGTTTAATGGGCTCGTTAAAGTATTACATTATCTTTCTTCGGTAGTTTGTGGCGTGTGACTGGGCAAAGGTGCGTGAAACAGCTGTTGCAAACACTAACCCTGTCATTAAACTGGGCTCCTGTCATTTCTCCAATCCTACCCCACGCCTTTTAAACTCAACTGGAGCTATATGTCTACTTCCAGTGGGGAGTAAAAAGAATTAAGATAATGTTAGTGCGTGTGTTTTCAAGCCGGCGTAATTAATGGTTGTTTCTTTCCGTACTGGGGGGGGGGGGTTTGCTTTAATGGATCCGAACGCGTGGTCCGATGAAACGGGAGAACCTTAATCCAGTTGGAATGCGGCCCAAATCCGGGTGGGATTAAGCGAACGGGATGACAGGGAATGGCTGGGGAACAGGCTTCGGAGCTGACCCGCGGACAAGGGACTCCATTACTGGCCAGAATGACCTTGAGCGTGGAGGCCAGCGAGAGAGTTGTGGATGGTAAATCCACGCCCCTTCATGTTGCCAGAAGTGGTAATAGATACTTCCCCGATGAGAGCGGTTTGTTTCTCACGCAGAGATAGCTGGTTGAGAATCTCACGACAAAAAAACCAGTGTGGAAAAATTGCTGATCTGGCAGCTGAGGTCGAAACGAGGCAGTGTCATGGCAACTCAATGTCGTTCGCCGGGATTTGCATTTACATAAACAGTTTAATTCAATCAATGCTGCACATGTTCTGCTAACACGGTTTACTCTGAGTTAATGTGCCCGTAATGTTAATTGTCCCCGTTAACCTTGAAGTGCAGTAATTGTCACGGCCGTCTCCAAATCCCTTCCAGCATTTGGGTTGAGGGTCTCTTCTCTTGTGTGCAACAGCAGAAGGAGTGTGTTCTGGAGAAGGAGCTAAAATGAGAAACATGTCACGTGATTTTTAAATGTGCTAAAGAGAAATACAGTGACTGAGATATCTTGCTTTTCTTTAGAGAGAAATGTACTTGAATTTGATGCTCATGCATCATTGTGAGATACGTTGCATCGTAGGCACTGTACAGCGTTATGCGGTATGTTGTAAATGTGCGAGGCTGCCGGCTGTGTCTCAGAGGTTAAATAAAAGTTTGTAGTAATGAAACAAAACGTGGCACGAGGAGGGACTTCCTCTCTTCTCGGAGGAGCTTGGCGGAGGTCCAGAGACGTTGGGGGTGGGCTGTCTCGATACGGCAAGCCTGCGAAACAGAAACAGAAGTGTGACCAGCGGAAGGTGGCGATGGCAGGGCACGCGTGAATCTCCCCCAGGTACTATCACACTGTGCGCTGCCGTCTCACAGAGGGGGGGCTCCTGTTAATGGGCAAAAAAAAAAAGGCCCTGTGAAAATAATTTGTAGTGAATATTAACCTTTTCAGTGAGGATCTCGTCTGGGGAAGACGTCGGCACGTCCTTTGCGTGTTTGAAAATAGACTGCTTGGGAAAATTCGCCCAAATATGGGTCATGGGCAATATTTTAAAAGCCCCTTTCTCAGGGAAAGTTAGACGGTGTGGGCAATTTACATGTAATGGCTGACTAAACATCGACTGTGAGCTGAGGTAGTGTCCCTTTGATTGAGTCTGATAGAAAAATCAACCTCAACCATCAGTGTTATTGCTGGAATGACTCAGGCCTGCGACCGTGTCCTATGAGGCAGGGTGGCGACTGTTCATACATGTCTGAGAAACGCGGTTGGTAGCCCGGTATCCGCACAGTTTTCCGCGAACTTCTCTCGCCTTGCGGCAGTGGAGGCGCCGTATCCCTGAAGTCACCGGGCGGCGGCGAGAAGGTCGTATGCTCGCTGTAATCGCGCTTGTCAAGACCCCCCCCCCTGAGCCCCGGTGACCTCCGCGTTTCCCATGTTCCCCGGCGTACCGCCACGCCGCACGCTTCGTGCAGCGCTCTCACTTGCACACGCCCACGCCCGCGGGGAGTCGCTCTACGCACGCAGCGGCTGTCAGTGATCGCCTCTCCCTGAAGCACCGCGACACCAGCAACGCATGGCCTGGGACCCACCAGCGTTTAACCCCAGGGGCGTACAGTATATTAAAAAAAAGGACTGACGTGCGGAATTATTAACTGGAGCGTAGGTCAATAGCAGAGTGAGCGTGGCCGGTGTGTGGCGTGCCGTCGGAGAGAGAGAGAGAAAGGGATGCCGGAGTGCATGAGGGCGGCGCAGTGATACGACCGCTCGCCTAAAACGGCCCGGGAGACCTCTCCGCTTTCGGACGAACCGACACGGACTTTCCGGCTCTTTCTCCGGTCTTTGGGGACAGGAATGTCCTGCGGCTCGCCCCCTTTCCCCCAAAAAATCACGACTGAAGAGGGTCAGAGTTGATTGAGACTCGCTGAAGGAGAAAGGACATGTAGTTCCAGTCATCGCTGTGGGCTCAGTCGTGGTGAACGACTCACAACAAATCTGACTTTATATGCATTGTTTGCAAACCTGCAGCTCGAATTCAGCAAATTAACTAGTTAAATAATCAGGTGGGTGAACAACTGTGGGTGGAATTAAATCCAGCATACACACAGCCCAGTTTGAGAATTATATATATAATAGTTCAGTCTGAGAAGCTCAATGTGCCTGCCTGCCTGCACCCTCTTGCAATGGCGTGCGATTATTGTCCTGTACACTCCCATATCCACCCCACATGCTGACGCTTTTGGTTTTGGTTTAGGGCCCTTGCAGTGTTTCAGTGTTCGTGAGTAATGCGTAGGTGGAAAGCGGTGTTTGTGCATAACCTGGAACACTAAAATCCTCATTAGCATTTCAGCACTGGCGAATATTAATGCCGCCTTGAATACTTCCTTGCCAATGTTACGCTTGCACAAGGACATATTTTGAAACCTTTATTCAAGTCTATTCTTGTTGCACGTTTCTCATAAACGCTGTGTATTTCTGTGTATTTCTGAACAACCCCCCCCCCCCCCCCCCCCCATCTGTAAACCACACAGCCCCCTTCTTCACATCCCCAAGTGTGAATTTCTCAGAACTATGTGAGGACCCCCCCCACCCCCACCACCACCTCCTCTCCAAAATGTGAACTGAGAGGACTCCGGAACAGCACAGATCCTGTTTTTAAAAAACCTCATCAAGACATACTGGATGAAACGTGCCGTTTCCCTCAGTCCGTAAGCAAGACCTGGACTTGCTCTTTGAAAGCCGTTCAAATTCTCTTTAATGGAGGTTTCTGTGTCTGCCGTTGGACAGTCTATGGTGAGACTAATACAGTTGTGATAGTGTAGAGAATGTCATCTGGGGGCTTTCCCGTTCATTTTAGAAGCTTTCACTTACCGGCCCTTACCCATTCATTTTAGAGGCTTTCACTTACCGGCCCTTACCCATTCATTTTAGAGGCACTCACTTACCGGCCCTTGCCCATTCATTTTAGAGGCACTCACTTACCGGCCCTTACCCATTCATTTTAGAGGCTTTCACTTACCAGCCCTTACCCATTCATTTTAGAGGCTTTCACTTACCAGCCCTTACCCATTCATTTTAGAGGCTTTCACTTACCGGCCCTTACCCATTCATTTTAGAGGCTTTCACTTACCGGCCCTTACCCATTCATTTTAGAGGCTTTCACTTACCAGCCCTTACCAATTCATTTTCGAGGCTTTCACTTACCAGCCCTTACCCATTCATTTTAGAGGCTTTCACTTACCGGCCCTTACCAATTCATTTTCGAGGCTTTCACTTACCAGCCCTTACCCATTCATTTTAGAGGCTTTCACTTACCGGCCCTTATCCATTCAATTTAAGGCTTTCACTTACCGGCCCTTACCCATTCATTTTAGAGGCTTTCACTTACCGGCCCTTACCCATTCATTTTAGAGGCACTCACTTACCGGCCCTTACCAATTCATTTTAGAGGCTTTCACTTACTGGCCCTTACCCGTTCATTTTAGAGGCTTTCACTTACCAGCCCTTACCAATTCATTTTCGAGGCTTTCACTTACCAGCCCTTACCCATTCATTTTAGAGGCTTTCACTTACCGGCCCTTACCAATTCATTTTCGAGGCTTTCACTTACCAGCCCTTACCCATTCATTTTAGAGGCTTTCACTTACCGGCCCTTATCCATTCAATTTAAGGCTTTCACTTACCGGCCCTTACCCATTCATTTTAGAGGCTTTCACTTACCGGCCCTTACCCATTCATTTTAGAGGCACTCACTTACCGGCCCTTACCAATTCATTTTAGAGGCTTTCACTTACTGGCCCTTACCCGTTCATTTTAGAGGCTTTCACTAACTGGCCCTTACCTGTTCATTTTAGAGGCTTTCACTTACCACCTCCGACCCTTCATTTGAGATGCAACATTCCCCGTATCCTGCAGGATGAAACTGACACGCTGTCAGTTCTTTCATTTCCTCCTGTGCTCCGTTGTTACTTTTGAAGAGCACCCACTCTTTCCATTTAAGCTTGGCACTAGTACAGTATATTTCATGGCTTTGAATGTTGAGTAATCCTAGATCAAAGGTGTACACAGGCAATTTCGGATCAAGCCTTGCGCGAAAAATAATGGGTTTCTGAAAGTGGTCCGAGCTGTATGTTCATGAAAGAGGTTTTAATACCATTCTACTTTGGGTGTTCTGTGTACAGGATATTATTTGATATGTTGATGTGATGCTTAGTCTTAGTTGTGTATAACCACTGCTGAATTGTACACAAGTCATATCTAGAATGTAGAACATTCAGTGGTTTCCCTGCAGAAGTTCAATGAAATCTTCAGGTGAATTCTGGTACCATTGTAACAGACAGCCAGGATTTAGAAAATGTGTGATCTTCATGGTCTGGATTTGCTTCGTCGAGTTCAAATCGCTTGGGTACCTCACTTTTCAGAAAATGACCGTTTTTTCACGTACAGTACAGCATGTGCTGAATGTTCTGGGTGAGAGAGCATGTTTCTTTTCAGAAAAATGAATGCAGGCAACGATCACCCGGCGTTATATTTTTCTTTCTCCTGCAAATTGAGATGAGAAGTGGCCTTCTAGCCTATAGGGTGGGATGTGAGGGGCCTGCGGGTTACTGGGTTCTTGACGTCAGGCCCGCCTGCTTCCCGGGGGGTCAGCAGCGGTGGGACACGCCGCCGTCCGACCTCCGCCAACCTCGCCCGGCCGCTGGCGAGCCGCCGTGGCGCTATGATTTAGCGTGAAAGCCCCTCCGCCGCGCGATCGATCCCAGCGTGCCTCAGAGCTCCCAGCATGCCTCAGAGATCCCAGCACGCCTCAGACGCAGTCTGATAGGGTTCAGCGACCGCCGGTCATTCCAGAGAACTGCCGGGGCGCATTCCGGGCCCCGATATCGCCCCCTGCTTTTCTGTTTTTAATCTAATCGCCTCACGGTGGCGGCACCCCTCGTCGGGGGGGGGGGGGGAGAATATCTGCGCCCGTTGGGTTGCTCCAATCAGGGCGACCCAGGCGTTTCCTGTGGGTGGCGAAGCTCGCATCTCGACCGCAGCAGCCCCCCACCCACCCCCCCTCCTCCGGAACGCTGACGATTTACAGGCGGGAGGGGAAAGAAATGTCGGTTGGGATTTTTTGCCTCCGACAGCCACCTACGGGGCCGGGCAGGCCACCGACGGCTCGCACGGCGAACGCGGGCGTGGTGTTCCCTGACAACCTTTTAAACACGCTGCCAGAAAGTACGTCCTGTTCTTTGAGAGAGAGAGAGAGAGAGAGAGAGAGAGAGAGAGAGCGATGCCAGAGGTTCGGGATGCCAGAAAACACCGCCAATGCCGCCGCCGAAAATTACAGCTGCATCATCAACACAAGCATTCAGCCCCGCTAACAGCCAGCAGTGAAAAAGGGTGCCAGCGAACACAGAGCCTTCTCAGAGCAGGGCCATGATGTCATATTAACGTGCCCTGACCAGTGCTGCGGTCTCGCCGTCAGACCTATTCATCTTAGCCCCGGCTGCATTCGCCAGTTTTGCTTCTCACAACACAGCTTAAAGTGATTTACGAGCTGCATCCATCGGCGCCCGGCTTGTGGCGTGGCAGCGTTAGTGCGGCTTGCTCAGAAATCCACACTGCGTTTACTGTTTCTGATCGAGACACGCTACACCCGTAACGTCCACAGTTTCCCGACCAATAACTGTCATGCCACATAAGTTAATACTTGAATTATCGCAGGGATAAATAGCCTGGCTGCACACAACCAATTAAGGAAGTGCGAGAGAGAGAGACGGCACTAAATTGTCGGTGAATCACACTTTGGTTAATACGGCCGCTGCTACTAGCCGGCTGCAGCCAACGTTGACGTTGTATGTCAATATGCGTGTCCAAAAAGGGCAGAGCCAGGTGATCTTACGGATGATGGTGAACCCCGGCCCTGTGTGTGTGGCTATCGCTCAGACCCACTTTCCCTCAGCCAAACATGGGCCTTTCGCAGGCTGACCTACATTCCTGCTCTGAGGCTGAGCTCTGAGGTGGTACATTGGTGATGAATGCCATTTGAAGGGAAACCATGGCAACACCCCCCCCCCCCCCCTCCCCTGCCAGACCTTCTCACTTCAGCTCTCTGTTAAAGTGCCCCCCCCCCCCGCCCCTCCCCAAAACCCATATTAAGACATAGTCACACACGTCACATGAGTCAACAAATAATAAATGGCTGAGAAGTCTCGGTGGGATTATTATTTCCCTGGCTGTGGATGTGCAGAGAGATGTGTGTTTAGAGAGAGAGGTGTGGATGGGCAGGGTTAGAGAGAGGTGGATGTAGAGAGGTGTGGATATGGAGAGAGGGATGTGTGTGGGCAGGGTTAGAGAGGTGGATGTAGAGAGAGAGGGATGTGGATGGGCAGGGTTAGAGAGAGGTGGATGTAGAGAGAGAGGGATGTGGATGGGCAGGGTTAGAGAGGTGTGGATATGGAGAGAGGGATGTGGATGGGCAGGGTTAGAGAGGTGTGGATATTGAGAGAGGGATGTGGATGGGCAGGGTTAGAGAGAGGTGTGGATATGGAGAGAGGGATGTGGATGGGCAGGGTTAGAGAGAGCGGTGTGGATGGGCAGGGTTAGAGAGAGCGGTGTGGATGGGCAGGCTTAGAGAGAGGGATGTGGATGGGCAGGGTTAGAGAGAGGTGTGGATGGGCAGGGTTAGAGAGAGGGATGTGGATGGGCAGGGTTAGAAAGAGGGATGTGGATGGGCAGGGTTAGAGAGGTGTGGATATTGAGAGAGGGATGTAGATGGGCAGGGTTAGAGAGAGGTGTGGATATGGAGAGAGGGATGTGGATGGGCAGGGTTAGAGAGAGCGGTGTGGATGGGCAGGGTTAGAGAGAGCGGTGTGGATGGGCAGGCTTAGAGAGAGGGATGTGGATGGGCAGGGTTAGAGAGAGGTGTGGATGGGCAGGGTTAGAGAGAGGGATGTGGATGGGCAGGGTTAGAGAGAGGGATGTGGATGGGCAGGGTTAGAAAGAGGGATGTGGATGGGCAGGGTTAGAGAGAGGTGTGGATATGGAGAGAGGGATGTGGATGGGCAGGGTTAGAGAGAGGGATGTGGATGGGCAGGGTTAGAGAGAGCGGTGTGGATGGGCAGGGTTAGAGAGAGCGGTGTGGATGGGCAGGGTTAGAGAGAGGGATGTGGATGGGCAGGGTTAGAGAGATGTGTGGATGGGCAGGGTTAGAGAGAGGGATGTGGATGGGCAGGGTTAGAGAGAGGGATGTGGATGGGCAGGGTTAGAGAGAGGTGTGGATGGGCAGGGTTAGAGAGAGGGATGTGGATGGGCAGGGTTAGAGAGAGGGATGTGGATGGGCAGGGTTAGAGAGAGGTGTGGATGGGCAGGGTTAGAGAGAGGGATGTGGATGGGCAGGGTTAGAGAGAGGGATGTGGATGGGCAGGGTTAGAGAGAGGGGTGTGGATGGGCAGGGTTAGAGAGAGGGATGTGGATGGGCAGGGTTAGAGAGAGGGATGTGGATGGGCAGGGTTAGAGAGAGGTGGATGTAGAGAGGTGTGGATATGGAGAGAGGGATGTGGGTGGGCAGGGTTAGAGAGAGGTGGATGTAGAGAGAGAGGGATGTGGATGGGCAGGGTTAGAGAGAGGTGGATGTAGATAGAGAGGGATGTGGATGGGCAGGGTTAGAGAGGTGTGGATATGGAGAGAGGGATGTGGATGGGCAGGGTTAGAGAGGTGTGGATATTGAGAGAGGGATGTGGATGGGCAGGGTTAGAGAGAGGTGTGGATATGGAGAGAGGGATGTGGATGGGCAGGGTTAGAGAGAGCGGTGTGGATGGGCAGGGTTAGAGAGAGCGGTGTGGATGGGCAGGCTTAGAGAGAGGGATGTGGATGGGCAGGGTTAGAGAGAGGTGTGGATGGGCAGGGTTAGAGAGAGGGATGTGGATGGGCAGGGTTAGAGAGAGGGATGTGGATGGGCAGGGTTAGAAAGAGGGATGTGGATGGGCAGGGTTAGAGAGAGGTGTGGATATGGAGAGAGGGATGTGGATGGGCAGGGTTAGAGAGAGGGATGTGGATGGGCAGGGTTAGAGAGAGCGGTGTGGATGGGCAGGGTTAGAGAGAGCGGTGTGGATGGGCAGGGTTAGAGAGAGGGATGTGGATGGGCAGGGTTAGAGAGATGTGTGGATGGGCAGGGTTAGAGAGAGGGATGTGGATGGGCAGGGTTAGAGAGAGGGATGTGGATGGGCAGGGTTAGAGAGAGGTGTGGATGGGCAGGGTTAGAGAGAGGGATGTGGATGGGCAGGGTTAGAGAGAGGGATGTGGATGGGCAGGGTTAGAGAGAGGTGTGGATGGGCAGGGTTAGAGAGAGGGATGTGGATGGGCAGGGTTAGAGAGAGGGATGTGGATGGGCAGGGTTAGAGAGAGGGATGTGGATGGGCAGGGTTAGAGAGAGGGATGTGGATGGGCAGGGTTAGAGAGAGGTGTGGATATGGAGAGAGGGATGTGGATGGGCAGGGTTAGAGAGAGGGATGTGGATGGGCAGGGTTAGAGAGAGGGATGTGGATGGGCAGGGTTAGAGAGAGGGGTGTGGATGGGCAGGGTTAGAGAGAGGGATGTGGATGGGCAGGGTTAGAGAGAGGGATGTGGATGGGCAGGGTTAGAGAGAGGTGTGGATATGGAGAGAGGGATGTGGATGGGCAGGGTTAGAGAGAGGTGTGGATATGGAGAGAGGGATGTGGATGGGCAGGGTTAGAGAGAGGGATGTGGATGGGCAGGGTTAGAGAGAGGGGTGTGGATGGGCAGGGTTAGAGAGAGGGATGTGGATGGGCAGGGTTAGAGAGAGGGATGTGGATGGGCAGGGTTAGAGAGAGGGATGTGGATGGGCAGGGTTAGAGAGAGGGATGTGGATGGGCAGGGTTAGAGAGAGGTGTGGATATGGAGAGAGGGATGTGGATGGGCAGGGTTAGAGAGAGGGATGTGGATGGGCAGGGTTAGAGAGAGGGATGTGGATGGGCAGGGTTAGAGAGAGGGGTGTGGATGGGCAGGGTTAGAGAGAGGGATGTGGATGGGCAGGGTTAGAGAGAGGGATGTGGATGGGCAGGGTTAGAGAGAGGTGTGGATATGGAGAGAGGGATGTGGATGGGCAGGGTTAGAGAGAGGGATGTGGATGGGCAGGGTTAGAGAGAGGTGTGGATATGGAGAGAGGGATGTGGATGGGCAGGGTTAGAGAGAGGGATGTGGATGGGCAGGGTTAGAGAGAGGGATGTGGATGGGCAGGGTTAGAGAGAGGGGTGTGGATGGGCAGGGTTAGAGAGAGGGATGTGGATGGGCAGGGTTAGAGAGAGGGGGCTAATGCGCACTGTCCAGGGCCGTCTCGCGATCGATCCGTCAGTCCCCCGCGTCCGCCCTCTGCGGACCCCGCAAACTCATCACGGCCCCCGCGCCGTTTATCTCTTTATCTGTCCCCTCACCCCATCTTCCCCTCTCCCGGGAAATGAAAAGACGACAGCAATGAATGGAGGGCCAAAATAATTCTGTCGTGCGGCCCGGCAGAAGCGATCGCGGGGCTAACGTTTCTCCTGACCGCTGAATAGGGGGGGGGGGGGTGGGTGGGTAATGGACCCTCCTCTCCCTGAAGCTCGTTGGCCTTTGTCATCAGCACGGAGGAGCCAGGCCCCGGACACTCAGTGCCTCTTTAAGAAGATAAGTGTCCTCACCAAAGGGGCCCTTTCAGTGCGGAGATCTCAGCCCCCCCCGCCCCTTCCCTGACCCCCACGCCCTCGTGGGTGTTGCTCGGCCGCGCTCCAAACGGAGCGGCTCACAGAACCAGCGGATAATTTAGAGTGCGTCTGCGACGGGAAGCGATTCCGCTGTCTCTGATAGCCGCTCTCCTGTCTCCATTCATAACACCAGCCTTTCTGCTTGTGCACTGAAGGGGTTTGCCTGTGAATGAGCAAAAGGAAAATTATGGCATAAAAATACTGAGGATTATTTGTAGTTATTTTATGCATTGTAGCTGAAATTGATAAAATTCACCTAGTTTTTCCAGACACTGTTTTTATTTTAGTTGTAATATTTAAGCTTTCAGCAGACATGCATATCTGAGTGGACTTGTATGCATACACATTGGTTTAGATGGCAAACTATGCTGATGGTCAGACATAAGGATTATAACTGGGTGTAATAGTCAATACAGCAATCTGTGCTGACACAGAAACCCCCGCAAACTGCAGCATCTGGCACAGTTGACACTGCACAGGTAAACATTTGACATCTGATTATATTTTATCTGATCAGAGATGACAAATAATCTATAAACGCCATTCTCCTAAACTCTTCATACAAGGCTCATTACATTACATTATTGGCATTTGGCAGATGCTCTTATCCAGAGCGACGTACAGTTGATTAGACTAAGCAGGAGACAATCCTCCCCTGGAGCGATTCAGGGTTAAGGGCCTTGCTCAAGGAGCCAACGGCTGTGCGGACCTTATTGTGGCTACACCGGGATTAGAACCACCGACCTTGGGTGTCCTAGTCATTTACCTTAACCACTACGCTACAGGCCGCCCCGGGATCTCACACAGCGTGTGCCACAGACCCGTCCATGGAGAAAAACGCAGGGCGTCCAGGTGTGAAGGAAGGCACTCAGAGACAGACAGGCGATCTGTCCATCAGAGACAGAATGCATCTCTAGAGCGTCTCTAGAGCAGAGGTCACCAACCCTGGTCCTGGAGAGCTACTGGGTCTGCTGGTTTTCGCTGTTACTCTGCACTTAATTAATCAATTAGGGCAGATGATTACACAGCTAACTCACCTCACCTGGTTACCTGGGTCTCAACAGGGTGCTGATTTTAAGGTGAAAACAAAAACCAGCAGAGCCAGTAGCTCTCCAGGACCAGGGTTGGTGACCTCTGCTCTAGAGCGTCTCTAGAATAGCTGCAGAGCGTTCAGACAGGAGACGAGTCAATCCTTTCTGAAGGAGAACAAACTGTATATTTAGTGATTGTTTTAATTGAGTCTTTTTATTTGTGTTATTCTTAATCTTAATAATTATGGAAAACATTAATAAGTGAGGAAGACACCGTCAAAGATGAATAAAATTAGAATAGCAAATGCATAACAGAAACATGTTCCGGTCATGCACATAGCTGCATGTCAAATCTAAAAAAATTAAAATCTCAGGTGTAGTAAGAAACTGCTTCTATGGTCCATATACTGTACAGTATATATACTGCTTCATGGTTTTATGATTTGTAATTGAACCAAGCCACAACCACAACAACAACAAAGCAGCCTATACTTTGCTTGCAACACTGTACTGTTTACACAACATGACACAAATCAGAAAAAGATATCATAATTAGCTGCTGACTACCTGTCTAAACTACACACTAAGTAGTCAGCAGCTGGCTTTGTTTAGACACTCATTTCCATTTGTGAACCTTTGCTTGACTTCATCTTTGCCAGACCGATCTCCTCGGATGGTCTGACTTTAATTGATATGCTCTGTGCCATTTGTTTGCCAGGTTATCCATCAGTGTGACCACCACCAGCCTCTTCAGTTTCCGATTGATTAAGCGACTTGAACTATGCGCAGGTTAAGTAGAGCATTAACTCTGAGGTTATAAACACAGGTTATAAATCAGGCTGCCTCGGCCCGGGATGCTATGATTGATACCGCAGCTAAACAAAGGGAGAAAAAACACAATCCCTGCATTCACGCATCCCTCATTGTGTCTTTGTTTGGGGCCATACATTCATCAAAGAGAAACAAGACCGTGTGAAAAAGCTGTCTGTTATCCCCCTGCTTCTTACAATGAAGATAAAGCCTTTTTTTGAATAACGGTTCCAACGCCCTGCAGATCCACTCCAAATAAAAGCATTAAATGAATATGAAGTGCTTTTGTTCTTTTCCTGGAGCTGAATTGCGGCACGACTTTGCAAGCCCAGCGGAGTTTGAAAAAGCGGTTTCTCCTGTCAATCAAACGATTGCCAAATGTCCAGCATTGCAGCGCCGATAGAAAGCAACAGTTTATTGCGGTTTGATAAAATATGAATTACAGTTGGGCCTCCCTCCCCTTCTCTGACATTGCAACCTCGGCTGTGGTGTTACATGAACACGCTTCCCCCCCCCCCCCCCCCCCCCCCCCCCCGACCGGCATCCCCTTCTCCCCTACACTCACTTCTACTTTATTTCAGTATGAATAGCGCTCTTGCTCTTTCATGAATGGAACAGCGGAAGTTGAGAAACGTCTGTGAGTTGAAACGTCTGTGAGTTGGCTCTGCGGAAGACCAGGAGCTGTGGGCTGGGTTTGCAAAAGACCAGGAGCTCTGGGCTGGGTTTGCAAAAGACCAGGAGCTCTGGGCTGGGTTTGCAAAAGACCAGGAGCTCTGGGCTGGGTTTGCAGAAGACCAGGAGCTGCTGGGCTGGTTTGTAGAAGACCAGGAGCTGCTGGGCTGGGTTTGCAGAAGACCAGAATGTGTCAGCTTGTTTGCAGAAGACCAGGAGGCCAGTCAGCCTTGTGGCCAGTTCTGCAGATGGGTTCAGTCAGGGTCAGGGTAAAAAAAGGGGAAGTTACACCATCAAATAGGAAGTGTTAAAGGAAACTGTCATTCAGAAAAAAATATCACCTGACAATACTGTACATGTGAGGAAATTATTTTCTAAATACTGCTTTTTAGAAGGCGATATACTGCATACCGATACTTCTGTTTCTGGAAGTATTTTACTGGAAGGTTCTATTTTAGTTCAATGTGCCATTTTTACTGTATATGCAAGGGTCATTGCATATAGCATTGCGATCTCATATTGCAGTTACGCTA
>NC_083768.1:12942981-13095481 GCF_963514075.1 Conger conger
ATGCAGGGTTAAGGGCCTTGCTCATGGGCCCAACGGCTGTGCAGATCTTATTGTGGCTACACCGGGATTAGAACCGCCGACCTTGCGGGTCCCAGTCCTTTACCTTAACCACTACGCTACGCTACAGGCCACTTCAATACATCGTCTATGCCATTTTATCTACCCGACTCTGGCAACCCCAGTGTCAGTCCCAATGGCACTCCATGACAAACAGAAAAACAGATGTCACAGCTGCCCCTGGTTCCACAAGCCCCTGCAAACTTCAGCAGATGTAGACGGGGCAGGACTACGCCCAGCGCTCTACGCCCAGCGCTCTACGCCCAGCGCTCTACGCCCAGCGCTCTACGCCCAGCGCAGCAGCTGTTCGGCGGCAGTGCGGTGGCACGCCGGCGAGACATACTCCCCAGCACTATCTCCAGCACCGCTGTCAGCCTGTTAACTGTTCCCTTTTCCCCTTTGTGCTCTGCTGACACCATACACCGTGTTCACAACCCCCGCCCCGCTCTGCCTGTGTACCGCCATCGCACAGGGAGTGCCCCGCCTCTGCTGCAACACCTGTCCACAGCAGACTGACAGGCGAGTGGGCGAGCGAGGTGGGGGTTAGGTTTCGGCTGGTGGGTGGCAGATAAGGTGGGAATAATACAGGTGCTGTGGAATGTGCGTTTCTTTCCCCCTGCCCTTCCTCTCTCCGGTTTCTTGGAATATGGAGTGGGGGTTGGGGGGGTGCGGAGGTGGTGGGAGTGTGTGATCCCCCTCAAATATACATATATATTTAAGAAAAAACACTTTCCCAAATAAAACACTGCTAATACTTCATTCATGATATATAAGACTCTCTCTTTTAAAGAAAAAGCTTGACTGAACTACAACAGGTACAGCTTTTCTTTCAGGTAGCCAGGACGTAAAGTTCCTCTGACGGAGAGGCCAGGGATGGCTGAGCGTATTACAACACTGGGTCTGACGGCTTGCTTCCCCCGGTCATGCAGCCGGGAACACGTGAAACACCAGAAACGAGACAAAATCTCCCAAATTACAGGGGGCGGTCGGACGATGAAGCAAGAGCGGGGTGAGGAACTCTGGGAATTACTCGCTCTTATGAACTGACAGTTTTTTGGATCCCAGGCCCATATTTTTCTCCAGCTCTAATCTTTTAATCTGAGTTTGAAGGGGCTAACGCTAGCCACCGAGAGGGAAACCTGTGACTGCGTGGGCGCGTTCAAACATCACGCACGTTCCCATGGACTCCTGACAGCAAGCGGCTTCGCCCTGCTCTTTAATTATGTCACTGAATTCGCAAATTATCAGTTAATCTGGGAATTACCTGTGCCAATGTCTTGCAAAACGCTGGTTTATGGGCCTCATCCCCAGGCTTTAAAGCTAATCCTGAAGGAATTCCATTCAGTTAGGACATAGGGGTGCGTGCGCCCCCACATCAGTCCTCCGGACCACAAACCCAGCTCTTTTTTGTTCCTCTTCCATTGATTGATTAAAACAAAGCAGGTTTAAATAATGGTTTGCTTGGACAAGATCTGTTGAATCCCTTTTGGGTCAAAGAGTCAAGGAACAGAGAATTTTGATTTATATCACACCAAATTACAGAACGGGTCAGGATTTAGCTGAAACAGCCCTCCCATTCCTCAAACTGATTTATCATTATTTGAATTATATTATTCATATTATTAATCAAATCCAGTGATGTATAATTACATGCTTTCGGCTATTACAATATTTATGCATAGGTCACACGACTCCTTTTGAAAACCCATTATTACTTTTGGGTGTCACTGAACGGACAAACCAGAGAACATACGTTATCTTCCCAGAAATAAATCTACTTATTATGATGTCAAAACAACTCCCTGACTGAAGAATGTGCAACAGAGACTTTGCATTCGGTGTCAGACGGACTGTTTTCTCAGGAAGCGTTAAGATAACAAACATAGGTTGCCCTTGTTGAGAAAGCAGCAGAAAGTTCTCATAAATGTATGAGCAACATGTACAACACTTTCTCGGTGACAGAGGTATATGTTGTTTCACTAGTGACCCTAAACCAGTTGCGAGTTTCTTTGAAATGCATGAATCACAGTCTATGACACAGTACATGAATGACATACTGTGACATTGGGCTGACTGTGGTAAGGGGCTTCCCTGACGTGCTAGACTGACCACACAGTTGCGCTCTGGCCCTCAGACTAGCAGCCCCACGGGGTTATGGGTAATATGCCATAACATGGCCCAGGGAGGGAGGGTAGAAGGGGCTGGGATGTCTCTGTCCCTGCCTCACTGTACAGACGTGACGAGTCTGCCTTCTCCAGTGGTTCCCAACCCTGTTCCTGGAGATCTACCGTCCTGTAGGTTTTCATTTCAACCACAATTTGGCACACCTGATTCTACTATTTCACAGCTCAAAGAGACTTCTAGCTGTTGAGTGATGTGTGCTTTGTTAGGGTTGGAGCGAAAGCCTACAGGACAGTAGATCTCCAGGAACAGGTTTGGGGGCCTACACCAACTCTAGCTGAAAAAAGAATGCGTCTTCTCTCTCCCCAAACGATGGAGGATGGTGTGCGGAAGCTGGTGGTTCACTAATATGATGGCACGTTTAAAAACACATGCAATTAACATGCTTCAGTTTGAGACAGTGGACAGAGTGTGTTGTAGAAATACAATAACCTAGTTATCTGTCTGTCTGTAATCCACCTAGGCTGCAGTTTCTCATAAATCCTCGCGATGAAATGTGTTTGGAGTAGTGCTCTAAGTTACATACTTTTCACCCTGTCTGAGTTACAAAGTTACGACTCCCACAAAAACACTGGTGTCGCAGACTGCAGTGTTTTCAGCTGTCAGACATTTGTCTTCTGAATCTAAGTGGTAAAAAAATAATAATAAAAAAAAATAGTTCAAGACGTTTTTTTGTTGTTGTAATCCATCACTGTAGAGTGAGGAGCGAGCAGCTTTGTCACCCCGGTGGAAACTCTGGGGTGTGATTGGTCGGGGTCACAGGCCCGTGCCTCCCCCCCCCCCCCTGCGCCGTCGGGTCTTTGTTCTCGGCGCTCGGACCGAAACTGCAACAACAGTGCACCCTGGGACGGGTTCCGCTCCGAGCGGAGGACCTCCGCGGCGTTGTTGACGGCCCCCCACAGGATTCGGGGGCAGGGCCATGTTTTCCTCCGGTAGGGGCCTGGTGTTCCAACAGATGATAGATTGTGTGGGCGAGGGCCCTGGCTGGGGGTCCGCGGTGTTTGGGGGGTGGGGGGGGTGGGGGGGGGACAACGCCGTCGCCTGTACCCCTCAAGCTGTCCCAGGCCCCGGCGTGTTGGGGAGCTCACGACTTCCCCCCCCCCTCCCTCCCCCTCAAACCTCCGACACGTGTGTAAACAGACCTGCTGCCGGCGGCCCGGTCGGACAATGCGGGATTTCTTACGCCCGTCAGACGACAGAGCCCGTATTGAGGTCGGGGGGCCGAATAATCCGGGGGGGGGGGCTCTGGCGGAGGGCTTGCACCGGAGAGACAATCGGCACGTGGGGCTGAAACGGTGAAAACAGTGTGTCCCTTTTCTTCACCTGAGGCCACCCTGGGAATTATGGGAACTTCATAGGAGGCTGAGGCAGGGAACAGGCAACCCGGGTCTCGCGCAAAACAGAGGCCCTTTGTGCCGCAGAGGAAATATTTTCCCTCTGTGAGGTCAATTGGCAGCGATTCGTCGTATGAAGTTGGAGCGGAGCCGAGTCTTCTGGAGAAAAAGGGAAGTCTACACCCAGCCGGCGATAGGGGAGGTGATTCCCCAAACCTCCCTGCTCGGCTGAGTGACTGCTGACCCAGCGACCCCCGGCTGAACTTTGACCCCGCTTGCTCCGGGCCGCCTGTCTCTCATCTCTCCGCCAGTGATTTTCAGGTAGCGGCTTACAGTCGGCCTCTTTGTGCCTGCAGTGCAGTAGAAGACCCTGTTAGGTTAAAACAATTGAACCTTTCTTTAGCGTGACTCTTGGTTTTGGCGAGAAAATGGCGTTGGCCGCCAGCTCGATCGCTCACTGACGCATTGTGTGAATGCGTATCCGTTGGCAGAAACCGTATGCGGTTAACCCATTCCTTTGCCAGCTGACTTAACCTGTGTTTCGGTAGATACAGTTTGTGAAGGTGCACTCTTTCCTCTGGGCAAAGCAGAAAGCCAGTTGCGTTGTAGGAGATGCCTCTTTCTGATAAGCCAAATGTCCCAAGTCACGATTCCTTACTTCCCTTACTGCAAAGAGTAGAGGTTTCCCAAACAAATTCCCAATCTAGATCTTTCAGCCTGGTCACCTAATCAGCCCTCTCAATGTAATTACCAGTATAATCAATCCTTCTGTACCGCTGAGGGGTAATCAGTTTTCTGATGGACAAGGGCTCCTCTAAATAACACCTGGATAGTTGTGCACATTAAATTCCCTCTCTGTATACTGAAAAATGCCATTCACTCATATCCCTGAGTCTCTGGTCCTAGTCTGAAGAGCCATATAACCTGCTATGCTGGAACCTACTGTACACTACAAGGGGCATTTCATAAAGTGAATTAAACATATTTTCACTGCAATTTTATCATCCAATACACTTTGTACTCATTTTAAAAAGATAAAATGATGCTCAGAAAGATATAAATGCATGCCATTAGGGATGCTCATCAGGGGAGTTTGGGGTGGACAGGGCTGATGCCCAGGCTCTGATACTCCCAGTATGTGGTTCACGTGAGTGGCAGTTGTCCTGTTGCCCTGGCGATTTTCGCTTGTCTGATTTCGGTTGGCTACACTACTGCAGACAGGAGCTTTCAAATATGATTATATAAAACAAAAGTGTATTACAGAGAGGAACTAGGGGTCTCTGATGTCTGCTCTTGTAATTTAATGTGCTCTCATCCGCACATTCTCCTCACTAATTGGCTTTTATTGTTGTACGAGTGTTTTGTTCAAATAAGGCTTCATAATAAATATCCATAATGTCATCATGCCAGTTTTGTTTTTCAATTTTGTCATAATTAGGGTGGTAAGTCATGAGTGAGGTGGAGGGGTATTAGGCAGTGGGGAACAGCAAAGGGGAACAGAAAAGGGATAATTAGTGGGGGTATTGGGCAGTGGGGAAGAGCAGAGGGGTAATTAGTAGGGGTATCGGGCAGTGGGGAACAGCAGAGGGGTAATTAGTGGGGGTGTCGGGCAGTGGGGAAGAACAGAGGGGTAATTAGTGGGGGTATTGGGCAGTGGGGAAGAGCAGAGGGGTAATTAGTAGGGGTATCGGGCAGTGAGGAAGAGCAGAGGGGTAATTAGTGGGGGTATCGGGCAGTGGGGAACAGCAGAGGGGTAATTAGTGGAGGTATCGGGCAGTGGGGAAGAGCAGAGGGGTAATTAGTGGGGGTATCGGGCAGTGGGGATGAGCAGAGGGGTAATTAGTGGGGGTATCGGGCAGTGGGGAACAGCAGAGGGGTAATTAGTGGGGGTATTGGGCAGTGGAGAACAGCAGAGGGGTAATTAGTGGGGGTATTGGGCAGTGGGGAACAGCAGAGGGGTAATTAGTGGGGGTATCAGGCAGTGGGGAAGAGCAGAGGGGTAATTAGTGGGGGTATCGGGCAGAGGGGTAACTAGTGGGGGTATCGGGCAGTGGGGAACAGCAGAGGGGTAATTAGTGGAGGTATCGGGCAGTGGGGAAGAGCAGAGGGGTAATTAGTGGGGGTATCGGGCAGTGGGGATGAGCAGAGGGGTAATTAGTGGGGGTATCGGGCAGTGGGGAAGAGCAGAGGGGTAATTAGTGGGGGTATCGGGCAGTGGGGAAGAGCAGAGGGGTAATTAGTGGGGGTATTGGGCAGTGGGGAAGAGCAGAGGGGTAATTAGTGGGGGTATCGGGCAGTGGGGAACAGCAGTGGGGTAATTAGTGGAGTATTGGGCAGTGGGGACGAGCAGAGGGGTAATTAGTGGGGGTATCGGGCAGTGGGGAACAGCAGAGGGGTAATTAGTGGGTGTAGCGGGCAGTGGGGAACAGCAGAGGGGTAATTAGTGGGGGTATTGGGCAGTGGGGAAGAGCAGAGGGGCAATTAGTGGAGGTATCAGGCAGTAGGGAACAGCAGAGGGGTAACTAGTGGGGGTATTGGGCAGTGGGGAACAGCAGTGGGGTAATTAGTGGGGGTATCAGGCAGTGGGGAAGAACAGAGGGGTAACTAGTGGGGGTATCGGGCAGTGGGGAAGAGCAGGGGGTAATTAGTGGGGGTATCGGGCAGTGGGGAAGAGCAGAGGGGTAATTAGTGGGGGTATCGGGCAGTGGGGAAGAACAGAGGGGTAATTAGTGGGGGTATCGGGCAGTGGGGAAGAGCAGGGGGTAATTAGTGGGGGTATCGGGCAGTGGGGAAGAGCAGGGGGTAATTAGTGGGGGTATCGGGCAGTGGGGAAGAGCAGGGGTAATTAGTGGGGGTATCGGGCAGTGGGGAAGAGCAGGGGGTAATTAGTGGGGGTATTGGACAGTGGTGGTGAGGCAGTAATGTTTCTGGTTTAGGATTTGGTGAATGATAGCCAAGCTCATCTATGCACTGGGCCGACAGCAATAAGGGGAGGGGGGGTCTGAACATTCAGTCAAGCTGAGGCAGTAGAATGGTGAGAATGATATTTAAACTGCAGAGCATCCCCTCCCCGGCACCACGTCCGTGGGAGGCAAGGACTGGGCCTTTGGGTCGTTACTCTCCTTGTTCCACAAACCTGCTGGAGCAGCCACTGAGTTTGAGAGCTGGGGAGGATTTTCATCTGGGAGCAGAGCTCTGCTTCAAGTCTGGACATCGGTGAGAATCATGACAAAGACACTGCATGCCTTCATCATGCTTAAAAGGAACAACCTTCTCATTTAATTTGCAAATATTTCTCTTTTTTTGCTGATAGTACAGCACCAAGCCTTAATGAATGACCCAAAGTAGACCAAATGACTGGGGTTGTGTTCCATCCAACCAGACACGCTCACTGAGGATCATTTTTACACAGAGTTTTCACTTTTCCCCCCATACACACGCAATTTCTCATTAAACATGTCAGTGTAAGTGATATTATAAGAATTAATCATTTTAAAAGTGATGGCGTGGTTTTAGCTTCATGAGATGCTGGGGATGAGTCCAGGGGAAAATGCTCTTATGATGAAATTGCATCTTAAATAGTGGCTTACATTAGAAAGCCATGACTAAGCAGTTATTTATAAAAATCCCAATTTTACATGGATATGATTGCATCTTTGTGTGAAGTTTAACCTGCTGGTTATGTGGAGGAATTGCACGTTAAATCCCAGATGTGGGCTGTGTTTGCACTTTAAGAATAAGATTTAATTGATAATCAAATTTTGAAACGCTATTTTCAGAAGATGGGGTCGTTGCAAAGCAGGGGTCAAATGTGGGCCTCAAATCAAAATCCAGTCCTGGTTCTCTTTTCTCCTGGCTAACGTGTTGCTGATTGGCCAGACTGTCTTCACACCTGACTCCCAGGTAAATGGAGGGCGGAAAACCAGCAGTTCTGAGCCTCTGTGGACCGTGAGTTGCTGATTCCTGTTTTAACGCATTTAGTTTCACTGTTTTTAGTAAAACAGTGTTAGGGTTGAGAAGAGATTATGGGTTAGGGTTAGGAGCTTGAAAAAAGGTTTGGATGGTAAATTTCACTAACAGGATGTAACACTCAACTACCATATACATATTCAACCAAACCCACATATATTCTACCAAACCTACACTACACATTCAAGGCACATTCAATGAAAATGTATCCTATTAAAAGTGTTCAGGTCGAGGAAAAATTAGGGTTGTGTTCAGGGGGTTCAGAAGATTATGAGTTACTCCTTGAAGTTGAATGATCAGACTTTTTCACTACATTTTTTAACATTTTATTGAATTGATGATCTTTATGTTTTTAATCAATTTTAATTGAAAAATCTGATTGTATATTAATTGCACTGGTAGGAGAGCAGTGTAACACTACAGGACATGTGAAAAAGCTTACCCGAAGATTAAACGCTTTCATTTATTGTTAATGAATCAGAGGATGCTTCACTGCAAAAAACTGTTGTACAGCCCAAAATTCATTAAAATCCTATTAACGTTCTGCAGCCATCAGCACTTCTGTGGAACATGAACAGTTCACACAGTTTTTGGTGTGTTTAGAGTTCAGTTCATAAATGGATAATTATAGCGGTTAGCAAAAGTACTCAGACCTTAACACATTTTGTACCTTAGAGCCTGAAGCCATTCCATATTTAAACATGAAATAATACTACTTATGGACACAACACACTCCAAACAGTCCTGTGGAGAAGAATTAATTACTTCAAAGATGCAAGGTGTCAGGATGCTTTGGCAAGCCTGTACGGTCAGGAATGATTACCACTGCATGAAAATCTACAGAATTTAACTGAAGAAGCATCATATCCTTCTATGAACTGAAGCAGCACTTCGCAAAACAGATTAACCCTGAACATCTAATGCTGATTTAACAATCACTTCTGGTAGTTGAAAGCAATGGAGTTATAGAGCACGTATTTAGAATTTAAAAAAACATTTAAAAAAAGGTCTACTCTTCAAAGGGTTGGACGGTACTGTATATAAAGTCGCATCGGATTCTGTTGTCAGCTCAACTAATACAGCAGAACAATCTGTAGTAAGCCCATCTTATTGCATCTCATAAGCTAAAGTGCTTGTATATTGCTGCTGATTTTGTGACTTTTTGGCATATATACTGTCCAGTAGTCGAAGCGTTTCAAAGACCTCACTTATTCCTGATGCCAAGTTCCTTTAAAGAGGCACCATCCATCCCGCATTCAACACAGCCTTCCTTTCACAACAGCCCGTGAAGGAGTTCCCACATGCATTCATATAATCACACTTTCATTTACTGTGCATTAGTGAACCGCAGCAGCAGTATGTTGCAAGTCATCCTCGGTGATACCAGAGGAGAAGGTGAGCCTTAAGCACACTTTAACATGCAATAAAGACAGATGGCACAAGAGCCATTTACGTCCCACACGCTCACACCCAAAGCCCTCTGGCATGATAACAGCGCGAGGAGGAAAAGGGGCCGTTGAAAAAGCAGAATCTTTAATCAGCCTGATGAGGTGAGGGGGGTTTCTGGATCCTGTGTGACAGGACAATGGGCACTGCTCAAAGCAAGCAGGCAGTGTGGAGGGCCTTTAGATACTGGAGATAGAGCATTATAATTATACACTCAGTGAGCACTTTATTAGGTATTTAGACTGCTGCTGCAGCCTATCCGCTTAGAGGTTTGACATGTGTGTTCAGAGATGCTCTTCTGCATACCACTGTTGTAATGTGTGGTTATTTGCGTTACTGTCAGCTTTGGACCAGTCTGGCCCTTCTCCTCTGCCCTTTCTCACTAACAAGGCGTTTCTGCCCACAGAACTGCTGCTCACTGGATGTTTTTTTTTTTTCTTTGCACTATTCTCTGCAAACTCTAGAGACTGCTGTGCGTGATCCCAGGAGATCAGCAGTTTCTCTCTCAACCACCGCCAATGTGTGGCACCCACCTGGGTGATGCACGGCTGCCATTTTGCGGCAGAACGCTCACCACACACCAGCTGAGGTGGAGAGGGAGAGCGCAACGTTTTTGTCAAATGAATCAGGGGATGATTAGGTGGCAGCTTGAAGGAGCCAGGGTTGGGAATTTAGCCAGGACACCGGGGAACCCCCTAACTTTGCGAAGAGTGTCATGGGATCTTTAATGACCATAGTGAGTCAGGACCTCAGTTTTTACGTCTTATCCGAAAGATTCACATCTGAAAGGTTTTTCATTTTGTTACCCTCAAGTTCAGGGCTACAGCCATGAATTCTCAGGGTCTCCCCCCCCCCCCACCCCCCCCAACTATATTTTGTCACAAATTTTAAAAAGTTACACCCTCCTCCCCACCATTCAGACGTTGTCCCTGCTGAAGTTGGGCTGAATGAAAGGGGAGGCCCTGGGTGTGTCCGCACCCTGTGAGAGGCAGTTTTGAACGCGTGAGGGAACGCGGAGCGAGTCCGGCTCGGAGCGAGGCGTGGTGCGGAGTAACCGGGAGGCGTGGACGCCCGTCGCCCACGCCCCACGCCCCAAAAGCCGCCAACCCCGCCAAACCCCGCACCAACTCCGCGGCCTCTCTGTTTACTCAGGAGGCGCCGCTGTTTGACAAACACTCAGCACCTGGATTACCGAATGAGTCAATACCTGCACGATCACTCTCACCTGCCGGCCAAAAGGGCCTTGTCACAGTCACGGCCAATCAGGAATATGAAATCAACCCTCCAGGCTGGTTCTTAACGCACATAAAGTGACTGTTGTACTTCATAGGGGACGCGCTGTCAGCTTTGCATTGTCAATATTGTATGTACTTTTATTTTTGTTCGTTTTTTAACGGCCCCTCAATGTACACACAGCAGGTGCTGCTTCTCCTCTGTCGAACCAGGGCACCGTTTCACAGAGCGAGAGTACAGGGATGAACCGCACTGAGAAACTATTTTTTACTTCGGTCAATGTTCCAGATTTGGGAGGGTTCTGGGTTTTTACTCAGTGCAGTTATCCTGCTAACTCAGTCATCCTGCTTTGTGAAACCGGGCCCAGAAGATTTGCTCGTTTACAAACCAGCGAAGGAGCTGCCGCAGTATTCCTGCGCTGGAGGACTGTGCAGCGGAAAGAGCAGGTGCAGGAGGATCGCAGACACTCGTTTGTATGCAGGAAGTGCTGTTGCATTATGGGGCAGCGGATGCCCTGCTGGCTGAAACTCACCTAAATGGTTGGCATTTATATAGCGCCTTTATCCAAAGCGCTGCACAATTGATGCTTCTCATTCACCCGTTCATACATACACTCACACACCAACGGCGATTGGCTGCCATGCAAGGCACCAACCAGCATTTAGGGGTTAGGTGTCTTGCTCAGGGACACTTCGACACAACCCGGGCGGGGATCGAACCGGCAACCCTCCGACTCCCAGACGATTGCTCTTACTGCCTGAGCCATGCCGCCACCTGAGTGACCTTATAGCCAATCACATGCTCCCTCTGAAGGACTCCCAGCCATGCTCGTCACTGATATGTTCCAGGTTCAGTCCAAACTCTATCATGAATCACATCATGATTTTTTTAACTAATGTATTTTAGGGAGCCTATTGTCAACTGGCCGGGGACTACAGCTAGAAATTAGTCATGTAGGCTAAAGCTGCTCCATTTACTGTTTACAGTTAATTAATGGGGACTGTCCACGACATTATGAACAAATAAATTCAAATTCAAATACAACATAGAAAGACTGTTCATTTTCCTCAGTGTAATGTAATCCAATGAGAAGGACAACACTATTGCGATCTCATTGAGATTCTTTTTTTTGTAATATATATTATTTCGGCTTTATTGGACAGTATAGTATAGAGAGACAGGAAGAATGGGAGAGAGAGAGAGGGAAGACATGCGGCAAATTGTCGGACGGTTGGATTCGTACCGCCGACGTCGCGGCTCACAATGAGCATGCGGTCAGTGCTCTACAGGCTGCGCCACCGAGACACCCCATCTCATTGAGATTCTGTACCACCTAAGAATACATGCATTGAACTTGAGCGCGTATAAATCTTTCTATTACCTCAATGTAATGTGCCGCCAGAGAAAACACGTCTCTGGGTCAACTATTGAATTACATTTTATTTTACATATTATTTTCAAGCATTACATGTTATGACAAAGCAAGAGACATTCCCCCCGGAGCAATGAGGGTTCAGGGCCTTGCTCAAGGGCCCAACAGCTGTGCGGATCTTATTGTGGCTACACCGGGGATCGAACCGAATTCATGCACCTCAACCACTTGGCTACAGAAGCATAAAGGTCACAGGTACAGGCTCAGTAAGATCAAAGCTTTCATTTGAAGTGCTTTTTGGTCATAGTTACTGCAATCAGGGGTCGCTCTAGGTTCGTTTCGTTTGAGCCAGATGCATTCGAACAGTTCAAATGGTTCCCTTTGTACCTCCTCGCAGATGTGAAAACGAAATGACGCTCCAACGCTTTCTTGCAATCACAGGCCCTGTCACAATACCCTTTGACAATTCAAGGACTTGCAAATTTACTGCCTACACAATGCGATATAACACGGCACATCGATGTGTGCAGCGTGCCTACGTGACCTCTGTGTTTCAGTCGACGCATTCTTGACTGCGAAAACATTCTTTGTCCTTGTTACTACACGCAGTCGAACCAACGACCTCGAACGGAGAGTTCCTGCGACGGCTCACTCAAAGGGCACCTTCGTGTTGATGGATTTGAAAACCGAAAGCTCTTCGACAAAATAAACACAAAAGCTCCGGGAGAGGCCGTAGGAGGCGTGGAACTCGTCGGTGGAGAAATCTGGCTTTGGATGATTCAGTATGCCGCCACTACGCTCAGTTTAAGGGACGTTCGCCCAGATGCACAAATTACCCTTCTGCGTTTGCGGCAATGTCCTGCTGGATTCCAAGGTGGTCACGGAAGGTGCAGAACTAAGCACATTGGCCACAAGGTCACAGCATCACTTTCAACGACATTTGCATAATTGTCTTATGATATCAAAGGTCCAGATTGAACCAAAGGGCCAGGGTCTGCTTATATCAGAATTTCTTCTCGCTCTGCAAAAAGCCATGCTAAATAACACCGTTGTGGCAGGGGTGAAAAATTTACTGAATTTCTTTTCCCCCATGAAGTGAACAATCATTTGATTAGCACTATGGTTATTTTTTTCTTGAAGGGTACACCTTATGCAATGAAGACCTCATGCAATGCACTGACAACCTAAAATGGCAGGGCTCCCTTAAAAAAAAGAAAGAAAAAAAAAGGATTCTGGGTACTGTAAATGTAACATGAATAAAAATAGAATTGCACTAGGAAAGCACTGGCCTCCTGGCCTGACAATTAAAGGCTAAATAATTCCATATAAATCACCTGCTGGCTGCTTTCACCACATTATAAATACTAAATAAACAGTTTCAACTGATCCTTTCTCCCTTTCAGTGTTCTAGAACTCCATTGCAGTTTCAATTACCAGTAATGATTATTACATCAGCATTAGAATCTTCACGTCAGAACATTCTAAATAACATTTGTCATACACCTTACCTGGTTAATTAGATGCACCACCCAGCAACCCAGACCATACTTTTTTTTTTTTTTTTTTTTAAACATTCCCAGAATCTTTGGTAGCGAATCATAATTTGAGTGTGTGAGGTCATAATGGCAAGTCAGAAAACAAAGCTTTAAGGATTTCAAATAAATGTGATTCAGACGAGAAAGCGTGCTGCAAACCACGTTTAAATCCAGCTGCACATAAGCACATAAGCATACGCATTACCTCATAATGAAATAGTCATGACATATGAGGTCATGATTCATGAAATGGCACCAATAACCCACCTGAGGAGCAGGTGTTATTGTTTTGGTTGTGTTTGTGTGCCCTTTAATGAATCAGGTTAGTGACACACAGACATGTAAAAATGAAAGTCAGGTGGCTTTAACTGCAAGGAGGTAACATGGTTAAAAAAAAAAACCCCAGCAACAAAGATTAATAATTTTATGATTACATTTCTGAATATGAAAATGCTCTAAAAAGGACATACTTTGTCACTGCCCGTATTTCCACACAATGACACCAAAAGGGAACCAGCCACATACAGTAGCTCTTGTGTGACTTGTGTTCATAACCTGAGGCTATAGCAAGAATTTAAGCCTGGTATTTTTTGGAAACATTTCCTCGAAGCATTCGTTGACTTCTCAGCCTCGACTTAAACGGGCTGTGTACAGAGACGGTGCATTCTTCGGCCTCTACTCACCGACTCTTCCCTAAACCCCAAACTACCGCCCTGCGGCTTCGATGACCCAACTCCCCTCCCACACGACCGCAGGCCTGGCTGATTAAACCCAAGTGGGACGATTAGGTGATTCAGAGTCTCGGTTAGGAGCGAGCACACCTGTAGCCTGCCTCGGCGCAAATCATTCTCCTCCATTTTGTGACGGAGGGTGGGCTCTTTCGACATGCAGAATCGCACAAAGAAAAAGCTAAAATACCACCCTCACGTTCCTTCAGCCTGTCGCAATACCTGTCAACCGTGACAACATACGTCACGCGTGAAGCGCAGTCCTTCTGTTTTCCCGCCGGCGCGTAACACAACACGACCGGAGCACGCGAAGCGGAGTAACCCCCGCGTTCCTCAGACCCGCTCAAAGCGCAGACACGGGCGTTCCCGCCATGCTGAGGGCGATGAACCCCCCCCCGGCCCACCGGTCCGACTGGAAAAGACGTCTGTCTTTACGCCGTTTTTCAACGCCAACCGCCGACCCGGGAATCGACAGCAATTATCGCTGTCAGTTACTGTAAGTGCAAGTTCCCCGTTTTTTTGTGTACATTAACCGTAGCTCATTTGCCACTGTTAAAGCCCGTTGTGTAACTTCTCTAAATCACACAGAGTGCAGGACCGCGCATCCCCCTAATTAGCCCCCCGCTTTCTTCATGTGTAGCCTGAGGGCGTTGACAGGGCTTTCGACGAGGCCCTGTCGGATCAGGGTGAAGCTATAATTCCTCCTCGGTTAGGCCAGAGCTGCTTTTGCAATCAGCTGCAGACTGATGATTTAGCCAAGCCTTCACCGCCTGAGACAAACCTTCAGAGAAGGGCTTTTCACATCTACAGCACAGATTAGACTCAAAAACATGTCAGCAACCTGTGGGCATTAATACAGAGAAGCCAACGATTTCTAAAGCCTTCCTTCCGTGGGTGTTTATAATCATTGTGTAAAACCTGCATAAGCTCTACATAAGGCAGTGTGCTAGCGCATTCATGCTATAATTATTACCTCTGGCTATGAATAACATGCCGTAGACTACACTGGGCCTCCAGGCATTAGTCTTGGCACAGGTTGAGCATGTTGCCCTAGACCACTGGTACTTAAAACGTTTTTAATATTCGGACCCAGGAAACGTTCTTTAATATCAGGACCCAAATTAGAAATGTAGTACCTTTCGGGGACCCGTAAAGAATGCACGAACTAGCGTAGATTAGTGGACTGCAGACTAATACCGACCGCATACAGTCCTGCAACCCATGTTGGGCCCTAATCCACATTTAAAGAAAGAAACCCTGCCCTAGACAGCCAGAGTCTGGGTTATGATATTACGGGGCTAATCTGCAGTGGTGAGACTCCACTGGGATCCACCTGCTGGGGCAGGGTGTATCAATTACTGCTGCCTTCATAGTGTTAATCCCACTTTCATAAAGTACATACTGTATGAGTCAAATAGGGACCAGAGTTGGACCATGCGTACTCTTGAACGTGTTACCGTTTAAGCGCTAGCAACTGGCCAGGTACTTACACCAAGTTACACCGGTTGTAGTTAGGGTTGCCACCCGTCCTGGATTCTCCGGGACTCTCCCGGATTTTTGTTGTCTGTCCTGGAAAAAATAATGAAACGAAATGTCCCGGAATCGAAGTATTTTCGCGCGTTGCATACATTAGTATTGCTTAATGAAATGTAGGCGGCATATCCAGTGTTCGTTCCTCAATGTAATGTAACAAATGGTGCAGAGAAGTTATTAACCTTAACGAATTACACTCTTTATTTTTGTACTGAAAGAGCAATTGGCACCAAGCTCAGGGTAGTTGCGCACCACATTCCTTCAGGCTCACGCACCCTCGACAGCGATTGAAAGTCCGGCTTACTCAGTTTGCTAGCTTCGTATGTGTCCAGGATTTTTACAGGACTGAGGTGGCAACCCTAGTTGTAGTCAGTGAGATGCGAACACCCATAGACGGGGCTAGCTAGCTCTCTTAGCATGTTGTGCACATTGTCAAATCCTCACGCAGGTGAATATAATGAGGGAATGCATGTGCTTTGTGGGTGCAGATGGAAGAAAAGAGGTAATAATAATAATAAAAAAGTCAACATTCAGTACTGTTATGCTGTTTATTGCCAGATAGATAGATTAGTATTGCAGTCTTTTTTGAAATTGTACACTGCTTATGTAGTATGACAGTAAAACAACATTAGTCATACTGTAATGTATGTTAATTGCTTCTGTGAAAGGAAACCAGCCATCTGCAGAGTATCAGGGTATGG
This sequence comes from Conger conger, assembly GCF_963514075.1. NCBI lineage: Eukaryota > Metazoa > Chordata > Actinopteri > Anguilliformes > Congridae > Conger > Conger conger. Next base: position 12,959,071 of record NC_083768.1, read on the forward strand.
ATTTCCAAGTGAAATACAAGCATACAGATCAATCTTGAATGATTTTATCATTTTACTAAACAACAGTATATTCAATGTTTCGTAAGAACATCTAGTATCTAATGTTGCGCTTGTTTGTACATTAAGCGCAGTGCCCATGACATTGTGTCGTATTTTAAAATATCATATTGCATCTGTGGTCGTTTCCTATTTTTGAGCGAAAAGCACAAAGTGGGAGAAATTGTGTCACAGCTCATAAGGAAGCCAGCGCTCAACCCATACTCCAATCCCCAAATATGGCAGGAGGGTCGAATCCCCACTGTGGTACTTTCTGTGATCCCATCTCCATCTGTAACTGCTTTTACTTTCCCTGTCTGAATAAAAACCTCATGGAACATTTTCAAAGATTGGAAGCTCATTTCCAGTCGTTGGATAGCTTTTATTTGATGGCTAAGGCGAGACCAGTGTGACTTCAGAATTACGTACTAGTTGTGTACCTATTTACAAAATTATTATAATATATTTTTAGTAGACGACAGAGGTGGAAGGCCAGAATTTATATTATGTTTATATTTTCTGAATAAATTGACACCATTTTAAATGCTAGCCTGAGTGACCTGAGGAAGATGTCTTTGTATCTGTTTTCTGGTGGTCAGCCATCTTGTCACACAGTGGACAACCATTGGTAAGGAGACATCCTCAACTGTCCCATTTATAATCGCCGGATGTAGTCTTGCATCTTGATCCAAAGCAGGCTGGAGACAACTCTGCTCACAATCCCTCGAAGACATACTGTCATCTTGTGCCCAGCCGTCACCACGGCAACAACTTCTACCCCCCCCCCCCCCCATTTCAGACATGAGTCTAAACATGTCATCAACTTAATGACCGGGCACTTAAGGCCCCTGTGTGAGGCCTCGTGATCATTTCGACACCTTTCATCTCGGCCTGCCGGGAAGCGTTTACTTAAAATGAATGGCTAAAACCAAAACATTCGCCGAATGATTATTTATCCAAAGGGCTTCCACCTGACATGACGCTTCTAATTATAAGATCAGTGGTGCGTCTCAGCCCAGCGCAACAGTATACTTACCGTGAACAGCGCGAGTCGCTTATCGTCTCTCGACTGAGCCCCAAAGGAAATTCCGCGGGTAAAAATATGGCCTTGACAAAACTAGTAATCGTTTCCACGTTCTCTGAAAACATTTCTAAGATTTGTTTCCTCACTAAATGTTAAATAAGGGTCTAAAGATGTGGTTTCAGTGTCTCCTTTCATAAATATTCAGTTATATGCAGGTTTATGGAATAATCGGGACTGGGTTCTGCATGTAGGATTCCCTGGAAGAAATGGACTCTGGATAAAATAAAGGAAATTGAAACCATTTGACAAAATGTGTTACTTTAAGCAACATCCAACGGAACTTTTATTTTTGCGCGTGGCTATAATTGTGATCAAAGGAAATGTAACACTGAGGCAGAATTAACACAAGCCTGACCAGTTTGGTCACAATTTTATTATGGGTTTCACTTTTCTTGTCTGGTTGGTCAGTTAGTGTGCTTAATGACCCACTGGAGCCCATTGTCTGGGTTCTTAAAGTCATGTGCCGGTGAAAGCGATAGCACTGTTTTTAGGTGTAAGCGAATATTGGTATTAAGGCTCGAGTTCTTTATGCCGATCGACCCTTTTGCCTTGGTTCTCTGATCTCGGGCAGGTTTGCACAGGAGACCTGAGAAACAGCCGGCAGAGAGCACTGTGAAAGGTCATAGGTCGTAACCTGTGCCCCTGCTCAATTTCATCACAGATTACATCAAGTCACGGATGAAGTGCATGCAATACAGTTCTTGATAAGATTTTAAGTCTAGAGAGAAATAGAACTCCAAAACAAGCACAGAATTGAAAGCAGTGGTCGCCATTTCTGGTCCTGGAGAGCCTATCTTCTGATTTGAGTTTTTTCCCCATAACATTAGTAACCAGTTCAGACCCTAGAAACCAAGTGAGGTGAGCCAACTGTGTAATCGACTGCTTTAATCGATCAAATAACTGCAGAGTAACAACAACAGAAACCAGCAGACCCTGTGGTCCACCAGGACCAGGAATGAGGATGACTGGTCTAAAAGAGGACTACAGCCTTTTACCCCTCTCTGGCCAGACTGGGGCTTGAGACTGAATGGGTCTTCATTTGTTGTTAGGATTTTCCTTACATTTTCCAGGAATTCTTCATCATTAGCAGCGCTCTAACAATGATCTGAAATGTGTCTTCAAATCGGTGATCATTCTATATCAGAGACAGTACACACATTGAAATATTACTAACATTAATTAATATTATGTTTTCTTTTAATAATCCATTTCAAGTTTAACGACATTGGTCTCCTAAATGTATTTATGAATGGATGCCTTTTACATATGTGTTTAAGTATGCAATATGTACTTTCCTCTAGGGTCCTCATCACACCTGTCCCTGCGTTTCATCTGCACTTCATCGTACGTCACTCTGGATAAGAGCGTCTGCTAAATGCCTGTAATGTAATGTATATACATACACACACGTCAAAATGCATATGTTTGATATATGATGAAATACTCTCAGTGTGACATGTTATCTGCTGTTATTCATGAGGAAATGCTTTAAACCTGAACTGTACTCCTGCACACACTAATTGAGTGCTTAGAGCTCATATAATGGGAATAGTCTGTGCGTTAAAGCCTACAGTTATAAGCACCTTTGGAAGGCCTTCGTGCTTTCTGTCTTCCTGGAGGTAATACTTTAAGTTAGCATCTTTGTTGTCAGTAACTGGTCTGTTGCTTATGCTTGTGGTTTTGCTCCTTCATCCAGTTGTGTGAACATCATCACCATGGCTTGAACGCAGGTTGACAAGTGAAATAATGGTTTTGTGTAACAGAGGAAGTGAACGTTTTATCAATAGAAAGCCAACACAACACTTCCGATATGATAGACTGTCACTGACAGTCAATGAGTTGTCGACTTGTTTCATGTTCTGTTTGGCTGGGAGGTTTAACTGGGCTGCTTCCTCTTTTTGTGTTGTTTTAGATACTGCAATGACAACTGTACGACCGAACCCCAGCAACTGCCAGACGACTGCTCTTACCGCCTGAGCCAATATCGCCCCCAGGATGGGAAGTGAACAGTACCTCTGGCAAGTTTAAGCTGGAACACTATATCAGAATTTAGGAATGTATATACAAGTCTACAGTCTACAGTATATACAAGCTGAGGTTTAAATTAGCTTTCAATTATCCAGAATGGATTCTGGAGAGTGGTTGTAATACATGTGCGCCAATATCAATGCAATTTTGGCATTATCTTAACAATTTAACAGCCACCTCCAAACATTGTCCTCATTCGCCCTCACTGTTATTTAAATCCAATTGAAATTTCTTTCTGGTAAAAATGCATGCAATATAAATCCAGATTTAGCATATTAAATCCAGAGAGAATTCCTTGAGTGAGAAAAGTTCAAAAACACATACTCTGTCCATCAGACCGAGTACTTTTCAAGCTATTCCTTTCCAGACAATAACTAATGCTTTTGATGTATTTTAACAAAGGGATGGTTGGGTATCATGTTATATGCAACGCAATTGCAAGCCGCAGTATGTTGGGTAGAAATGCAGCTTACTGATTGGCTGGATGTCAGCACAGTCCAGGCAATCAGAGCAGGTGTGGATGGGATGTAACGCCCCAGGGCAGGGGTCATCTCTGGGCCTCCAATCCAAATCCAGCCCTGGTTCTGTTTCCTCCCAGGTCACTAGTGCCACTGATTGCTCAGTCTGCCTTCACTCCTGACTCTCAGGTGAGGAGACGGTGGGAACACCTGGTTCATGATGCGATGATCCCTGTTCTAGAGCCTGGCTCTGTTCGTTCCCAGCGCAGCTAGAGATCAAAAGGCACCGTTCCTGGGAGCAATGCACTTGATCTATTACACAGTATTTACACAAGCACCACAGGCCCCACTGTGCTGAGTACCAGAGGGACTCCATGCAGGGTCCACAACAGAAGGGTGCCTTTAAGTGTCTGCACACTTTAATTCAGAAAACAGATCTAATCTAGTCATGCAAGCTTGAACATAGTGGGGATTTCAAACCATGTTTTGTAAATAAATGTTTTGCAGATGCAGATATGATAGACATACTGTACACCTGTGTTTACATGAATCCATATACTGTCCACATACACTCACGCTCCACCGACAGACATGAGTGCCTTCATAAATACTGAACAAAAGTAAACAATACACACACACACACACACACCCACACACACACACACACACACTCACTCACACACACACACACACACACTCACACACACACACACACACACACACACACACACACACACTCACACACACACACACACACACTCACACACACACACACACACACACACACCCACCCACACACACACACACTCACTCACTCACACACACACACACACACTCACACACACACACACACACACACACACTCACACACACACACACACACACACACACCCACACACACCCACAGTGTGCAGAATGCCGGTACAGTGCACACACCGGTGTGAGGTTAACACAGGTTGGGCGTATCCGCACAACTGTGGCCCATACACACACACTCACACACACACACACACACACACCCACAGTGTGCAGAATGCCGGTACAGTGCACACACCGGTGTGAGGTTAACACAGGTTGGGCGGATCCGCACAACTGTGGCCCATACTCACACACACACGCACACACAGCTCTCCCGGGTGCGGGGGAAAGCATTCCCACAGTATTCCTCGGAAACGCCCGCGGTGGCGTGTCCCCACAGAGCGGTTAATTATCTGTGCGTTTATTCATCGGCGGAGATCACAGGACACGGTTCACTGCTTGTTTCCTAATGGCGTACGGGTGGGAAAGAACACAAAGCCACCAGACAGCAGCGCACACGCCGAACCGCCGGCTTCGCCAGTCTTAATCAGCTTTATCGCTTATTAGCTTTTGCCCGTTTGAAAAGTCATGCAATTGCCTTTTAATCTTCCTAATCCACAGGGGGTGCAGCAACCAGAAAGGATTTGAGCAGATATTCGCCGTAAGTGCTCTTGTGGACACTCTCAGCAAACATCTACTGGAGAGCATAAGCACAGGCTCCATCTGTTGCACACCTTTATCTCTCAGTATTGCCCTCTCTCTCGCTCTCGCTGTCATAGGACGATCAGGCGTCTGCTCTGAGGACTGGAATTAGCTCCTGCTCCAGTCAGCTCATTTCACCCCCCATTTAACACTTTGAAGAGTAGGCTACCCAGGTGTACAAACCAGCTCTGACCAGCTTGAATTACCAGCTGTTGCAAAACATAGCTTGAGCTGGTCAAACCATGTTGGAGTATGGAGCTGGTCTTAACTGGTCGACTAGCTACCAGCGGTTTCAAAATCTAGCTTAAGGAGTTTTTTTTCAGCCGGGTTATTTGGAATGTTTTTTTTAATTGCCAAAAATAATTCCACTGCTTTCAGTCACCAGCAGTGATTGTGACATCAGCATTAGAATGCGCAGTTATCGGAACATTCTAATCACATATGTGACCTCACCACCGTGACGGTGGTCTGATTGCAGTGGTGTGATATCAGGACACCAATGCAGGACACCAATGTTTGGCCCCTGTCCCTTAAAATGAAGTGGGATTTCGGATCTTTGCGGAATTCACGTACGGGTCACGTGTGTGCCCGCCCTTTTGTTCGTTCGCTCAGTGAAGTTCCGCGGAGAAAAGTGAATCGACACACGGAGCGCATGTTTTTCCGCATGTTGTAATATGTAGAGCTGAGGTATTTCATGTAGCAATCCCGGCTAAGCGCCTCGCGGCGATCCTTCCTAAACAACTTAAGCCTTTAGTAAGACCGCGTGCGGTGGACTTGAGGTTAAAACGTGATGAAATCCCGCATTTCAGCGCAGCCTGCAAACTGAAAGCACAAAGGGGGGGGGGGGGGAGCCTGGAGCACAATAAAAGAGCCAGGTTCCCAGACATTCCACTTCGCAGCAGGTGATTAGGTGAGCGCGTTATTATTACGCCATGCGTCATCTGTCAGCACGCTTTTCAGAAGCCAATCAATAAAAACAGGTTTGGAGTGTCGTAATTACACCCCAGGCAACGAGCGAGAGCCCGAATTGACACACTTTATTGCGTACAGTAAAATAAAGGCACAGCCGATAAAACGCCCACTCACTGTATAATATCTGTAAATCAGAAACCGCCTCAGTGAAATGAGAGGATCAGCAAAAAAAAACTGAGTCTAGATACAGGCCTGCCTATGGACAGTTTACGCAGGTAAATAAATCCACACCCATTCCTAGGTACATATCACAGGCTACCGTTAGTGACATTTACATCTGCTCATCAACAGACAACTGGACGGGTTCATTTTATTGGGAAAAATGTAAACGCAACAAAGATAAATAATCTAAGTGGAAGTGAATTTTATATGGTTAACATTTCAACATGTATTCTGCGGGTTAACAAAAAATCTTTATCTGCGTGCGCGTTATTATTCAAAACTATAATCTGCATCCCTGCCCATTGTAGATGCAGAACTGATTAGTCACAACGACATTATTTCACCTATTTTACATATTTGTAAGAAATCTCTAAAGCAATGGCAGTGTCATCAGCACTGTTCACCCTTACATCTGCCCCCAGCTCTTCCTTCCAACACCGCTGGAGCAGTATCATATTATGAATAAAATGTACCGATAACATGATTCAAGAAACTCTCGACTATCCTGTTCATTTCCATATAAGATGTGATGTCCTCCACACGGCCACCTCTCCAGTACTCGACATCAGGACCGCCTTCGCTCCTGAATTATTTCCGGAGAGCAGCCTGCCACAGTCTCCTTTCTGCCATCATTCCCGTCATTCCCATCACACCAACCATTCCCGAGCGTTGCTTTTCATCAAATCACAAACGGGAGAATGGAGGTTGTGATCTTGTACAGTACAGAGACGGACTTGGTTCTCTTTCCTTAATAACCATTATTAACATGCCTGTGACCTCGACACCTCGTTCCCACAAGTGGAGTCTGATTCAGAGCGTTACAGTAAGTGCTACTGTATGTACAACCTGCGGTGATTCATGGCGAGGATGCTGTATATCTATACAATACGGTATATCTATACAAAAGGATTATTATTTTTTTCCTTTTCATTTCCTTTCCTTTTCATTTTTAAGCACCGTGAATACTTCGGCTGATTGATTTGCATGCTTATTCTTCCTCCTCTGCTCCGGGCCCAGGTCAGCCTTCCAGCAGCACTGGCATTATGCGTGGCATATTTCTTAATGCATAAATAAATATGTAAACGCTGAAGTCCTCACAGACTTGTTTTTTGTTGTTGTTGTTGTTGTTGTCTTTGGGCAGAAATGAAAACATCACTGTGCGGAGTTCAGGAAGTGTAATGATGCTAGCAGTGAGCTATTCCCCCGTAGTGAGCAGTGTGTCAACAGCGCAGGAATGCAATTACGCTCATTTGTTTAGGTAATAGCGTGGAGAGGAAAAACACTCTCCAGCACTGCCGAGTGGATTTGCCCATTAAGCGGCCTAGCTCGATTTGCGTCTCCAAATCCTCCATTTCAATATGCTGACCGTTTATGGTTTGTGCGTAATCTCCTCTGTCACCGTGCGTACTGATTACTGATTTAAGAGATGAACCGATTTAAGCATCGGACAGATTTAGATTATTAAAATGCTTTCACTGTGCAGCAGGAATGTCCAATCAGAGGGAACTTGGAGGAAGAGAGCTTTAACCCCCCCCCCCCCTACTCAATTACATACCATAGAGGTTCCCTAAAGTAGGTCGTTTGGATTCAAATCTTAACAGCCCATGCGATCTACGCGGTTTCATATTCTGCGGGCATCAACGACGCCGCGTAATTTCTTGGTGATCATTACAGAACTGTGCAAACCACAATCACCATAAAGGCCCTCGAAAGTGATTACCATCGATTAGCATGTTTTGAGAAACATCACTTCCAATGAAGGAGAAGATTAAAGCGCGAACACACAGCGGTTTCGCGGCACTGGTCCTGCCGACCAGAACGGTAATGCGCTTAAGAGTCGTCTACCACTCCAGCCAAAGGTTTAAATCTGGTGTTTCGTGTCAGTCATGGTGAAATTGTATAACCGCAAGGTTCTTAATAATGACATTGATATTTCACATGGTTTGGTGAGCAGCAGCAAAATCGAGGCTAGGAAACTTGACCAGAGGATGAAACCTACAAGGACCGGCTGCAACATTACACCAGATCAAAGCACAGCTTTCAGTCGCAATGATGCTGAGGCAAAAGTCTTATCTTAACCATTTCTTTCCAGAATTGTAAATTGGTTGTTATAAAATAGTTTGTCCATTTCATATAAATGGATCATACAAGCTATAAACAAAGTGTTTGATGCACCGCACTGCACGATGTTTGCCTGAAACACCCACGGAAGGCTTTAGAAGTTTCTTTTCAGCTTCCCGCCCCTGGCCCTGTCCGTTGGCGTCAGAAAGGAAAATCACGTTTGAGCGGCGGGACAGATCCTTATCCGAACAAACTTTACGACAGGTGCGTAGGCTCTGAAAAGCACCTCCGTTAAGGTTTATTGTTCTCCGCCCCCGGAAGGAAAGCATTCCAAACAAAATAAAAAACCCCAACAAAAAAAAAAACGCCTCCCTCGGAGTCCGTTGAGCAACATCAGATAGCGAAGTTTCGCCGACGCCGCGGGCTTCCTGGAATCGCGCGGATTGCGAGACCTGACTGTGAGAACGGACAGGTGTGCGCGTGACTCTCCCTGTGTAGAGCCGCGGCGGTGGGAACCGACAGGAGGTGGGACGCCGGCCCTTATCAGGCATCGTGCGGCTGTTCGTCTGGCCTTCGGACCGCGCGTCTAGCCTTCGGACGGCGCGTCTGGTACAGAACCCGCCCGCCCACCGCCTCTTCACGGGCCGCCAGCGCGCATCACTCGCCGTGGCCCAGATCGATTACCCACGGGACGCGGCGTGCTAAGATTTAGATTCCAATTCAGCGCGTACCGCCGGCGGTGATACGGAGTGGCCGGTCAACAAAGAGTTGACCTTCAGCTACTGAACCGCCGCAGAATGGGACCGGTGGCACGCGTGACCCTGGGAAGATGAGGTCGCGATGTTTAATGGCATCTGTGGATTTGTTTAAACACGTTCGCAAGGGTACTGTTTAAAAACATTCGGGCGAATTAGTCATGCGACCGCAACGCGGGTTGCGCAACGGCCAGTGCCCAGAACACGGGCGGGTACACTTCAGCCAGACACAAACCGACAGGCATTTTCCATGTCTTTGGGCTCCTCAGAGAAACAAGAGAACCTACAGTGTGGTACACACACAGCGCGTCTGCTCCAATGCCGGGTACGGTTTTTTGACTGGACCTCATGACAGAACTCGGAAAATGTAACGCATCCAACACAGCGAAAAGTCCACTCCGCCCCACAGCATGAATGCCTCACTCTGTGGCATTCCATTAATTTTTAATAACCTCATAATGTCATTTCTCCCTGGAAAACGTCATGTGTACACCGTCGCTACCATGTTGATTCTGTTGCGGCTGCGTCTGAATTAGGCCAGTGTAGCAGGCTGGGTATTGCACTCCCCGCAGACTGCACCGTCTACGGCGCGCTGCCCGTCAATTGCTCCTCATAAAACGACATTATAAGGAGAGAGGGAAAAGCGAAAAAGTACAGTGGAGTGCCGTGAAAGGAGCCGTTGTCTCTCGAGTTAAAATAATGAAAAATGGAATGTCACAGAGCTACGCGAGAGGGCTAATGCGAAAACATTCCATTAGCTTATTTTTGTATTTTCTTTATACAAAAATATATACTACTGTAGTTGCTCAGTAACTAACGGAGTTCAGAAACTCCGCAGGGGAATTATAGACGACGGGAGACTGATAACGGAAAACAAAACCATTTTAGAATACATCTGCCTCACTGCTTTTCACATATTTCTCATGGCGGATGAATAAAGGAGGGCTCACCTTGGCTGGATGTTTACATTACTTTCAGATTTTGGCCCATCAGTTCAATGAGAAAAATTAACAAACATTTTCTCCATATATGCTGTGTAGGATTGCCTCCGTCCTATACAATGTGGGTAGGATTTGTTTCGCCCTTGTGTTGTCTTAAGGGTAAAAATGACCCGGGATTTTAGTGAAGGCGGGTTACTTTTGACCCTTAGGACAAGGGAAGTATACGGAATGGTAAGGCTACACACAGGTTAATATTTGCACTAGCCTGCCTTTATTTCAGTCGAGAGTACTCATCTTACTTCAAATCTGCAAGACACTAATACTTTATACATACTCTATGAAACCTTATAAAACCTTATAATATGCGTTTATAAGACCTTTATAAGAATATAAACCCTGTGTTGGCAGATAAAAAAGATGACCGCCATTTAATCTGCATTGTCAGCAGAGAGAGGATGACAAAGAAATAAGGGGACCCTATAAAACCTCCACAGAAATAACAACCTAAACCACGATACAATATCTGTGTGGCGCGCGTTGCATAATGCAGTGCATTAGAAGCAGCAAAGCCAGGGATTATTCTAGAAGCTTTGTCCCTGTGTAGCCCAGTGACCCAATGAACCGGCAGTGCCGAGGCATCAGGACCGGGCTGGGAGCCAGAACTCTTTCATTGCTTGCCTCGCAGACACATGACCCATGGTCTTACTACTGGAAAAGAAATGCCAGGGTAGACCCTTTTGATAACCGCTGCCCTGCCAGCTAGAACAGTTCCGCCATTTTCAGTACTAGGAGATGGCCAACAGCTAAAATATTAGATTAATTATCCCACAAACACACCGGATGGCGTTTTACTCATGTTATAGTAGACTTCACCTTTGACACGATAAACAATAATTGCTGAGCAGGTTTCCTTGGATACTCATATTTCTGAATGTGCTGAAAATGAATATTAGGTAAGATTTAATCTCGTTGATATCATCTGGTGTGTGTGTGTGTGCGCGTGCGCGTGTGTGCAGTACCTGGGTAATTGGTTCTATACATCATTTCCTTTTGAATTCATGCTGATTTTCCCAGTCATCATATCTTTACTGTATGTGGTTATGTGAAGCACATTAATGCTTATACTCTCAGAAACACATCCAGTGGAGGTATATTTTTGTAATTTATGGAACAAATTTTCCAAATGCGCCCTGAAAGTACACTAATGTTCTGTTTTGGCACTAATAACTACTCTTTACAAGCAAAATGGGCACACATTAATTCTGTATTGCTGGCTAGGGGTACCATTTTATGTAGCTACAGGGTACCGTCCGAGTTACGAGGTCCATTTTTTGTGGGCATGTGAACAATGTTAAGGCTTGTGAGAACTGAAGGACCACCGGTAGAAACTTCAGTGCAAAATATGCTGAACGTCAGCAGAAGGCATTTTGTTTAATAGACACATCTTGTAGACATATTGTCTACAGTATGAAAATGCTACATTTTGCCACAGACTGCAGAACATGCAGAAGACCAGCTAAGTGGGAAAGGCGACTAGTAAGCCAGCATGGTTCCAGTCCTACAGTGTACACTTGAATTGGGATAATGCAAATCTTTATGGGACTGAATTCACTTGATATTGAATATTGAACCAGATCCCAACCACAAAATACAGAGAAGCAGGAAGGACCTAAAATATAATGAACAAATGCCTATTCGGTAATAATGAATGATGTAATAAAAAGACTAATGAACACATGCCTCTTCAATAATGAACTAAAACATTCATTACAAAAAAAGGACAAATAATGGGTTTCTGGTACATAAATAAACTGCAAATTAACATAAAACAACTAAAACCTGCAGGGCAAGGCCAACATTCAGGCCAGCCCAAAGGTTACCCAAAGAAAGGCCTTCCCGCCCTGACAGACAACCCAGCCACTAAAACCCCCCAAAACTCAGCCAGAAATAAGAAAACAAATCAAGCAAATAATTCTGTACAGACGCCCGAAAGAATAAGTGTTTTCGCTTAAATGGATTCCTCTGTGAAGACTGCACTGTAGAAAATCAGCCAATCAAACAGGTTTGCAGGTTACTGCCTCTCTTAAGCCCAAAAGAAAGGCTGTCGTCACACCCTGATTGGCCAAGAGGGGAACGCGCCAGGCTGCTCTCAATGACCAATTAAGAGCCAGTTCCCACATCCTGAGCTGCAGGCGAATCAAATCGCCCTCCAATCAGCCCAGTGGAAGTTTGCACCGCTGCAAACCGAAATTGAAGGAAAAATCAAGGAAAAAAGGCTCTAAATAATTGATGAAACAAATAACTCACGGAAGGACCTACTAGCCAGAGCCAGAGAATGGGTGACTGCTACAAACGTACGTATACACTGTTACAAACAGTACGCAAATAGCTGCAACTGAGAACAGTATCATTGATAACATATGCAGTATACTTCACAATACACCTCCAGTGTTCCCTATGCTTTTGAAGGATGTCTTCAAATAACAGTACGTGATTCTCACGTTATTTCAGCGGTGCTTCTGCTCGGTTCTCGCCGAGGCAGCCGGCGCTTTGTTGGAAAAACGCAGCCAAGTTGTAGGCGACGGAGAGGAATAAAAAAAACAAAGCAAAACAAAGGATCAGTAGGGCTGATTATATAACCCGGAGCTTTAGGACGCGTTAGGGTAATCCCGCCACGCCGCGCTGTTTGCGACTAGCGCTCGACAGCTGCCCGGGGACCGTTCGCGCCCCGCTCACCGACGACGCGCATTCTCGCCCCGTTGTCAGGCAGATAATTGCTGCTTAAAGCTGCTCTTTTGTGTTCGCTGTCTCCATGGTTATGTTTTCTGACATGCTGCTTATTATTTCCGCGCTTCCGAATCAAATGTGGGCCGAACCGCCGCGCACCTTCCGCCGTCGAAACGACGTGGAGGGAGAGCCGAGCTTCGGCAGAAAATGTGCGTATCTCCCCCCGTAACCACCTCTCTACCCCTTCTCTGGCCACGCCGCCACCCTTCACTCCCGGGGAGTGGAGATAGAAGTGAAAGAGTGGAGATAGAAGTGAAAGAGTGGAGATGGAAGTGAAAGAGTGGAGATAGAAGTGAAAGAGTGGAGATAGAAGTGTAAGAGTGGAGATAGAAGTGAAAGAGTGGAGATGGAAGTGAAAGAGTGGAGATGGAAGTGAAAGAGTGGAGATAGAAGTGTAAGAGTGGAGATGGAAGTGAAAGAGTGGAGATAGAAGTGAAAGAGTGGAGATAGAAGTGAAAGAGTGGAGATGGAAGTGAAAGAGTGGAGATATAAGTGAAAGAGTGGAGATAGAAGTGAAAGAGTGGAGATATAAGTGAAAGAGTGGAGATAGAAGTGAAAGAGTGGAGATAGAAGTGTAAGAGTGGAGAAAGAAGTGAAAGGCCTGCCTCACGTCTCTTTCAGACGACGGCGTTTCGCATGGCGGTGCAGACAGGCCCGTGGATTAGGCCTCTCCGTGGCGAGCAGGTCTCTGCTCATTATCACTTGGGTGAGATGACAGATGCTCTGTCCTGTAAGTCCCGCTGGCGACGCACGCGGTGGAGGAACAGCCGTCTCACAAAGGCGCGGCCCCTTTAGAGGTGGCGAAACACTACACCGCTCACGCCCCGGGGAGGGTAGCGCGGGGCCCCGGGCGGAATCGGGCCCCGGAGCGGGATGACTGACAGACAGACAGACAGACAGACTGACAGACAGACAGACAGACAGACAGACAGACAGACAGACAGGCTGACAGACAGACAGACAGACAGACAGACAGGCTGACAGACAGACAGACAGACAGACAGACAGACAGACAGACAGACAGACAGACAGACAGACAGACAGACTGACAGACAGACAGACAGACGGGCTGACAGACAGACAGACAGACGGACAGACAGACAGACAGGCTGACAGACAGACAGACAGACAGACTGACAGACAGACAGACAGACAGACAGACAGACAGACAGACAGACAGACAGACAGACAGACAGACAGACTGACAGACAGACAGCATGGTGTCTACGGTGACCACTCTCGCTCAGTGGCATAGTGCTTTACCTGCTGGGGACTTTTGTAAATTCATCTGCAAGCACTCTGAAATAATATCACAACTGAATATTTCCAGTAAAGCCTACCGTAAATAGCTCAATGCCCCATTTGCCCAGTCTAGTGTGCTAAAATGTCTTTTTTTTTGTTTGCCACATTTATATTTATCATGTAGATTTATATTTGTCATTTACATTTATATTGAACATTTACATTTACAATTTGCATTTAACATTTATATTTAAATATAATACAGTACATAACTTGTAAATCTTGCTTTAATGCATGAGATAACATTGGAGAAGTGATTGCGATGTTTTAGACAAATTTCTCTCGACATGCTTCAAAAGTGACATTTGAAGATTGTAGAGCATTTGTTTTTACGTTTGGGAATGTAATCGAAAATGAGCAGGCACAAACTGTGCGTCTTTTCACAAACAGCACCCCACAGTAGGGGGGTTTCCAGGTGAGTAGACACCACTCTTTACTCCTGGAACCACGCCATGCACTGTATCCCCCCCCCCCCCCCCCCCCCTCCTGTCGAGAGGAGAGGCAGCACAGCTGGTGTATCAAAAGAGAAAAGGACAGATATCAAACACGGGTCGATCCGCTTCAGCGGAACACCTGCTAAACGTTACAAAGCCCCGGACCCCGGCACTTTAGCCCGAGTGCGCGTTTTCAATTAAGGAGGGCTAAATCCGTCCGACTTCTAAAGTCTGCCCTTCCTATCAGAGGAGGGGAGGTTGATTAACGGCGTTCACCGCAACTGACTCCGCGCTGCCAATCAAACACCGCAGTTTATGATTTATGCGTTTACAGAGAAATGTGCAGTTTATTGGAGATTGAGGGATGGAGCTTTCGGGGAGTGTAGTCTCGTCCCTGCCGCGCAAGGCAGAACCCACCTGCAGTGATGTTGTCGTACAGCACATTCCACAACCGAGCTCACAGACTGCAGCAGCCAATGACTGCATTATATATCAGCTTGCGTATACAGCATATGAGGTGATACATACATCCATTACATTACATTACATTATTGGCATTTGGCAGACGCTCTTATCCAGAGCGACGTACAACAAAGTGCGTACCCATAACCAGGGATAAGTGCGCTGAAAGACCCTAGAGGGAAGTACAATTTCAACTGCTACCTGTACAACAAAGGTAAGGACGAGGGCCAATATATATATATATATATATATATATATATATATATTTATATATATATATATATTTTTTTTTTTTTTTTGGAACAAAGAAACAAAGAAACAGAGCAAAAGTGACCAAAGTTAATTATCCAAACATCCATACTATATTTATACTGTGACCATTCATTGAATAAGCTGACACAAAATATGAATACAATTTTTCTTCCTCTAATTATTGTTATGATATTTGCATTAAATAACGCGGCTCCGTCCGGCGCAGGACGGCAGGTGCCCTGCAGGTGCGGCAGGTGCAGTAGACCTGTCAGACCCCACGCGGGGTGTATAGCCTGGCGGGTGGGTAATGCCCCGTGAGCAGGTCCCCCTTACGGTTCTGGGCGGGAAAGCGGGGGGCTGTCGTCGTCCGTCTGATCCCGGCTCGGCGCGCCAGCCCAAATAACAGCGGGTGGAAAAGAGAAAAGGGAAGAGAGAGCGGAGGAAACGGAGAGAGAGAGAGAGAGAGAGAGGAAGAGACGGAGAGAAAGACATCTCGGCGGGCGGCGCGGAGGCGGCGCTGCCGGGCGGGAGCGCGAGGCGTCTCGGATGACACGGCGGGGACGGTCGGCCAACAAAGCAGCCGCTCCGTAATCCGCTTCCTCCGTCTCTGTGAAGAGGCCCCAGCGCGGGCTTTCAGCTCCGCCGCCGCGCGCCCCTCTGATGCGGGGAGCTGAGCGAGGGCGGGGGGGGGGGCGTCCGCACTCACCCTGACCCTCCAAACCCCGCTTGCGCTGCCCGCTCCGCGGCGGCGGGCACTCATCCCCTCTTTGCCGCGGGGCTTAGCTCCCCGTGCTCCAGACAGCCGGGCGTGCGCGCGCACCGCCGGGGAGACAAACAGGCGTGGCGTCAGACGATCGGCGAGCGCCTCCGGCCGCTCGCGCGCCAGACAGACCGCGCTTAATCCACTTTAGAGCGGACGGCGGCGCTAAAAGGCATTAATGCCGGGTAATGCGCCTCGTCCGAGTTCGTCTCCGGAGGGTGACGGGCGGCTGTGACCTCGGCTGAACCGCCCCGAAGAGCCGCTGAACCGCTCGGGCCGGGCGGATGTACGGTATAGGATGAAAAGCTCTTTGTGATGTGGCTCTTTATGAGGCTAACAGGCTAACTGGATAGGCAGCAACAGCCTAAGAAGGTAATATTTTATTGTAGTCGTTTATTGTGAAAACCAGCGTTTTTAGTCAGCAAGTAGCCCGATCAGGTGCATTGGATGGGATAGTGGGGAGATTAAGTACCTATTAATGTTCCTTCCTATTCCCACCCCCAAGGCCTCTTTTACATTTTTGTTTTATTAATTTTGCATTATAATAGCACGGTTTATAGTTTTATATGGATGAGCCTGTGATTTGTGCTATGGTTCTTGGTTGGCATGAGGTAACTCCTCTCAAGCTTTATTGATGTAGCACTCACACTGGTCTGGGAATGCTGTTAGCCAGGTCTGGTGCTGTTGCTCACATAACTGAAGTTGATGCACTTTCCTGTGGATAAGATAACCTGCTAAATGAGTGTAATGTGAAGTAATGGATGTACCATTATATCAATGCATTAGATTATTAGAACACTAATAAGGCTATCATAGTTATAATCATAATCATAATCATCTTCAGGAGTAAAAGAGAAAAAAGAAAGATAAAAACAGACCAGATATATTATTATTATTATTGAGATTAATTGAGTTGCACAGAAAGGTAAATGAGTAAATGCACACAGTTCTGGTCTCAAATCCAGTTATTTTCAATGTTTCTTTTGTAACTAGAAATATAATAAGAAAGCTAACAATAATATATGCTGTATTTTATAAAACAAATCACCAATATTCTTTATTAGTTTTCTGCGTGAATGCAAGTAACACCTCTTCATTACTTCTTAATTTTTACTGCACAGTAGTTTTCATCCACCCTTTCAAATACTCATTGCTTTGTGTGTCCGCGTTTCATGAGAACTAAATCAGAAAGCTTCAGCCTGTTAAAACCAAACTGGTACTTTGGGGTGTTAATTTCCGGGAAAAATGTGACATGTTACTTATCTGTGGAAACACATTTTTGGAAAAGCCGGTTGTTTGCTGCCTGTAATATTTTCTGCAACGGCAGATTTTTTTTTGTTATGGGATTATTTGGCCGCTTTTTCATACCGAATATTTTCATAAAATGACATCACTAGACAATTTTTTCCCCCCCATTTGCTGCCATTTTGAATTCACAAACTCAAATCACAGAAGTCACACTTCATGACAGATCACTAATGTCAGCAAAAGTGTCTGCTGGTCCCTGGTCTCACGGCATGGAGACGCACATCCATTAGCTGTCACACGTCATACATTAATATGGCTCACTTTTTTGACACGTAAACCAGTCAAACTGTTTTCCTGGCTGCATAACCGGTCTGCACTGCCCCTGCGTTTGAAGTCACCTCCGTCCTGTCCTTCACCTCCACCACGAAATACAGCCTCCGTGTAGCAACAGACTGGCACAGAGGTACAGATTACTGCCGCTATCAATGCACACGTGCAGTAGCTAGAGATAACAATGAGAAAAACAATCCACAACAAACAAAACTTGCATCAAAAATACACGCCAACAGTGTTTTCACTCTCCACAGAGGACAGAGGGAAAGTGATAGCGATGGATTAATTTGAAGGCGTTCCTCACAGTTTTTTTTTTTACATCCCTCTTATGAATTCTTAATGGCCATTTATAAAACATTTTATGAGGATGTCGTAAGGAATTAATAGTACTATAAACTGAGAAGTGCCTCTAAATTGTGCTGTTCTGCTGTGGCTCTCTTTGGTGGGCGTTGGCTTCAACGGCAGCCCGTCCGTTTTTTACTGTACACAAACGACCTGCGTCTCGGGCCTAGCCGCTTCCTGAAAGCGACCTGTTTTGCGGTCGCAGCTTAATCTAACCAGACAGGCGACGTGGGCCGAGCATTAAACAGCAAACGAAGGCACTGACCTTTAGGATGAAAAACGGGAGGCGCTCAGCGTCGACTCTCATGGAAGAATCATTGTTTTGCAACAAGGGCCCCATTTATAAGACGTACCGCCATGAATTCCCCCCCATCCCCCCCCCCCCCGATGTTACATATGCATTCAGTACGGAAACATGATATTCATTTTAATGCAACCTCAGCATTTTGGGCTTGCCCAGGAAAGCAAAGTACCACTAAACAGGCGGACTCCGACCTGCCTGTGTGTAGGCAGGAGAACTTAGGAACTCGGGAAGCGTTCGCGCTGTTGCCAAGAGCGTCCCGGCCGCAGTGCAATTTCCCTGTTTAGAACCCAACCTGCTGGCCAGGGGAGCATAACACTCCCCGAATCCCAGGATATCCTCCCCCCGTCAGTGAGGCTGCGTTATGGACAGCCACTACTGCAGCGGTGGGAGTTAAAAAGCACCGATTGCTCACAATTATGAGCCTTTTTCCTACTTTACTTTATTGATGTGATCTATTACAAAAGCACAACCTCTTGTAAGGCGGTTATTACATACATCTAATTAGCAGGGCTGGATATTTACAGAGGCAGTTAATGTAAGTATTTTGCCCAGAGGTCCAATAGCAGATTATTGTTCTCTAAGCACTACTGGCAACACTTGCTGCTAAATTAGCTGCTCTGTGTGGAGGCGTCAGGCATTTCCAAGACAAACTGGCACCTTTTATTGAGTTTCTTTAGTCAATTCAGCCATCAACTGGTGAAAATATATTGCAGACGGCTCCATACCCTAAGAACAGTCACCGAGAGAGGGGGTGGGGTGTATCTACTCAAGATTCTACTCGGAAAGTAAATGAATCCAAATCTACAAATAATATTCCAGACCAGTATGAATGAAATTGAACTTACAATTAAACACAGGAATACACTTACTGAATGCACAAGTTTCATAACACACCCCTGTAGAATATAATGAAAAGAGGTCATGTGAGTAAAAAGGTACTTTTGCATAAAAAGGCAGGCTTTCCTTTGAATCGAAACTTTATTCCCTATATTCTACACCCTATTCCTCTGTGCAAGCCATATGTTTGCTCATAAAGTAAGGCTTTGTCAATCACTGTGGAGGAAACGACAGTCAACCACGGACAGATAAAAGTGACGAAAGACCGCACGCGCACGCAGCGGCTCGTTCAGCCGTGCTTCTCCACAAAGGTGTGCCGGCATCTATCAGCAGTCTGTCCATATGAAGCGCTTCCGGCCGCTGTGCCCGCGTTTGTCCGGATGCCAATCCCCAGGGCGCTTAGCGGAAAAGCATCGCAGGCTGGCCGGCCGCCAACGCGATAGCGCTGCAGATCATTCATACGGCGCGGCGATAAGACGGGAATGGTACTCTCCCAAAGCTCAGCTGCCCGCTCCATTTCCTGTTTGCTCTCTCCGCCGAGGCGGCCCTTTAATCCTTATCTCCCGGAGTACACGCTATCAGCGTGACAACCGCGCTCCATTGTGCCCCGGGACGTAATATAATACACTCCCGTGGTTTTAACGCATCCGCGCAAAACATCTGCCGCGCTCCAATGCCACAGGGCGAGTGTCTGAGTGTCTGTGTGGACGCGTCACGCCCCAAATATGATGTACGGATATTCTGTTGATGAGGGATTTCATTTCATTCAGGTCAATGTATGCCTTAAAAAAATAAAAATAAAGCCATGCGTTATATGTGCCACTGTTTGCATCACATGACAAACATTACTGACATGTGTATATAATAATATGCCATCGGGATGAAAGAGTTAGTAACACAGTTATTCTGAGGTAGACAGAACAGAAAGCACCAGTTCAATCCTTTTCCTTGAAGTGGTGCTAAACAGCCATGTCTGTAATTCAGCCATGTTAGCAAATACACAAAATACAATCACAAAAACATCAGTAACTTTGCTTATTTCCAGTAGTTTTTATTTACTGCTCATCGATCCCGCCAGCTGTGCTTATGCAGTGTGTAATGCATGGCCAATTCACCCAGGTTTAGCCCAAAACCAAGCCTTGCGTGTGTCTGAAGCATCTGCACCTGTAACCGTGCTGATCCAGGCTGTGGGATAAGAATAATAATCCTGAAAGGTCCTGTGTGCTGGTGCGCCTCAGGGTGCAGTACCGGTCCCCCAGACACAGGGGGCAGCAGGATCTCATTCTTAGACACCGCACCTGCCGTTCTACCCCTCCCAGGGGCAGGGGCAGGGGGCGGGGGGTGGGGGTGGGGGTGGGGGTGGCAGGGTTCATCTCTAAAACTCAAAGTGCATTTCCTGTAACACACTGACACTGATTGTTATACTGCTTCTAAAACCAGTCCTGCTATTCACATTATCAGTCATACTGGCTCCAGCAGATCAAAACAAGCGTGCCAATCCCTTTGTGAGTTAGTAGGAAAACAATCATAGGAATAATAATATTGATAAGTGTAATCTTAGAAGTAATAAATGAGAATTCTATCTAATCGTCACATCATAGATATCATTTTTTAACACTCCAATTACTATTGTTCAGATCAACTTTTAGGACACGTGACTTATGGGAATTTGCTTTGATTGCTTCCATATCATGTGATGCATGTCTACCCTGGGGTCCCGTCCTTCCATGGTGAAAGTGATTTTTAATTTTTGCATTATGATCTATCATTTGATAGGGTGTTGGCTACTAAAAGCTTATTGAGGGGTGGATGGATGGTTGCCAAATCTTAAAATCTTAAAAAAGGCCTGGTTCAGCTCTGAATCCTTAAAGCACAATATTATATGGCTATGCCCTTCTCTCTCCTCGGACGGATCAGTTACAGCGGCCACGAGAATTCGCATGGCTGCACTAACAATCTCGCCATTGGTAGCTGTGTCAAAGTAGCTTACTATAATCTTGCCCATGTTGTAGACTGTGTCTTAATGAATCATTGCAATTGAGCGTTTGGTTTATTCTGCGTATGGAGGCCACAGGTTTTGAACTCCACTTTTTGAACGTCGTTTGGATAAAAACTTTTTCTGAATGTAATGTAAAAAAAATATTTTATGAACTGGACTCAGTGTATTGCTTGTGAGCTATCACAGATCAGACCAGAGATCTTTACTTTCCCAGAGTGCTGCTGCTTCAGTGGACTAATGCAGAAACCCAAGGAACCCTGGCCAATCTAAACTCACCCCACCCCAGTAAGGCAATGCCAGCTGTCTCCTGCCACTGTGGGCTCTCAGTCATAAGCGTCAGGCTACAACAGTGTCTTTTTCCAGCTGAGCTCGGAGCCCGTTGCTAAGCCACATACACTCACTGGGCACTTTATTAGGAACAATCAAACCTCTAAGTGGATAGGCCACGGCAGCAGAAGACCTAATAAGTCTGAAAAATAAGTCTAATAAATACCTAATAAAGTGCTCGCTGAGCGCAGATTGCTGACTCGGCAGCGTATGACAGGGCTGCCTGACCCTGTGCCTGGAGATCTACTATCCTGTCGGTTTTCATTTCAACCCTAATTCGTCTAATAATTAGCAGGTCAACTAGCTGTTGAATGAGGTGTGCTTCGTTGGAGCTGGAGTGAAAACCTACAGGACGGCAGATCTCCAGGAACATGGGTGGGCAGTCCTGTCACCTTTTGTAGACTTTTCTTCAGACTGCTCCCTTGGGATCTATTCAGTATCATTTATTAAAGCTGTCCTTGACATGCAGTATTTGTACACATAGTGAACCTCAAAATGAATACTTACTGTATATTTTACACTGTATCCACACTGTATTTAACACCTTTATTATCTGCCGGGGTCCAGCAGGACCAGGGGCAGAGTAACCCCAGAGAGGAGATCAGTTGTGTGATGTCATGGCCCGGCGTTTCCTCTCTCCGCAGACCCTGCTGGACCAGTCGCCTCGGGCCGCGCTCCGGAGCGGAACCCTCCCGCCAAACGGAGCGTCTCTCAGGGTCGCGATGTTCTGGGTTACCGCCGACCCGCCCCCCCCCCCCCCCCTCCACACCCCCACACCCCCACACCCCACCCCAACCCGCCTGGCCTGGCCCGTGCATGACATTACCCCCCCCCTCAGATCCCCAACTCCCCCACCCCCTCTCCACCAACACCACACCCCACCCCAACCCGCCTGGCCCGTGTATGACATCCCCCCCCTCTCCGTCCCCCACCCCAAGTCCCCCAAGTCCCCCACCTCCCCCCTCCACCGCCACCTCCCCCTCCACCACCGCCGCCCGGCTCTTCAGTGCCACATGTGCACTCCCCCCCGCCCTCTGCAGCCCCCACATCTAAAGCTACCCAAGTTAATTGTTTGCAGGCCCCCGCAATTTTATCTGGTGGGGAGCAAAGAGAAAAGTACATTCATCACAAACCTAATTCAAATAAGAACCCCTGCCAGATGGGTCCGTGTGTAGAATGGGGTGGAACGCTATGTACTCAATGTCCTCTTTTAGCGGGCTCTCAACATTGCCCCGCATTTCAAAGGACCCCTTTGTCCGGCTTTTATGAACATACATACTGGGACATACGTCGGCCATGTTCCGGCGAGAATGAGGACAACTAATGCGGACCTCGCGTAGAATTTTGCCGGAGTGTGCAATATCTAAATACGCAACAATGCAAATGTTTGATCTGTGGCTTTGCCTCTGCCCTCAGGTGAATGCCTTCCCCCGTACCCCCCCCCCCCTCCCCACCCCGCTCCGCTTGGGCTGAACTGTACCAGCGGTTATCAGGTGTGCAGGTATGCAGACTCCTATTATTGATGTTTACCTGAACAGAATGTCTGCTCTCCGAAGACTGGCGGTTGACATTATTAGTTGATGAAAAGGATAAGTTCCATTGTTTACCTTTTTTCGGCGGGTTTCTCGAACTGGGAGCGCTCCCGTTCGTGCACCAGGCCCAGGACTGAGGAGAAACATCTTAAAATTGCATAAAAGGTAGTACAATAGGAATCATCCTCATGAAACATACATATGTGTTAAATGTAGAGGATATGTTCAGATGTTCTGCATACACAAATAAATCTTAATTACGCACATATTCACACATGTCATTCTGCATACCTCAAAGTCCATAATGTGCTGTATCCTGCTTTATAGCCATACATTTGGATGTAGCATAGAAGAGGAAAATAAGTATTTAAATACTCTATTGAGAAATATATTTTCTTCCTGTTTTGGGCACTTAGCAGAAACTCGTTAAACTCCATGGCTCCATTGCTTTTGCATACACTCCATTTAATACAGGATATGTACAAAAACCATTCAGGTTCGGTATCTTGCTCAAGGGGACTACAAGGAGTTTCAAATAAAGCTCTCTGCTATTGCATCATACTAGGCCAGTGTGCCCTATCTGCTTCTGATCACATGCTTGCATGTGTGCTGTTTTCATGTGTGCAGCGCTTGTAGCTGTGCTGACTGAATTGAAACACTGTGGGGAAGTGAAGGGCCTCTTTGTGAAATATGGATCGGCTGTATCTCGTTCGGTCCGGCGGACTGGCCTCTGCGGAGAGCAATGGGCCTATTGATCCGGACCGGCTATCGTAAAGAACGATGCGTCGGAGCTCCGCTCCGCCTGAGCGTTGCTCAATGCACAGTGAGTAGATGCAGAAGGAAGGCTCATTCAAGGGAGAGCGAGGCGGTCTTGCAGCAGGTGTGAGAGGCTGCAGCCGTGCATATACTATCAGCCCGTTTCCAACATCCCCCCGATGGCTCAGAGCTACGCTGGGCCTCGTAAGAGGAGGGGGGGCTCACATCCTCTTTCCAGCTCACAGTGTCACCTGTCATGCTCACAGTGTCAGTCTTGTGACTTGTTGTAATTCAGGTTGGTTTCTTATCATCTTATGTTGTTGGACTTTGTCACGGCTCAATTCACACGGGAAATATGACCAAACATTTCAACATTTCAAAGTCAAAAACGTACCAAAGGCGTACTAGGGGAACGCTACTCGACTTTGTGTCCTGCGGGCCGCAGTGTCTGCAAGCGTTTACTTCAACCGTGTGCTATAGCACCCGTTTTCACTAATTAGCTTATTATCTGAACCGAGCGGGTTAAATAATGAGTGAAATCAGGTGGTGCAGCGCACGGTAGGGGCAAATACTGTGAAACTGTGCTTCCTGCTACATGCTAATCCGTGGCACTGTGCTTCCTGCCACATGCTAATTTGTGACACTGCGCTTAGAGCAGAGCGTTGTCAGGGTTGGACTCGGTTAAACCGGGGGGATTTGAGGGTCACAACTAACATGCAGATCTCTTAGAACATTCCTGTGATGCATTAGTAATGTTCTTGAGGTTGAGCAAGGTGAGAGAAGCGTGCAGCGTATTTGATGCTTTCAGGTGGATATTTTGTGCTTAAGTGGCACATTAGGATTAGTGGGACAGAGGATACTCGTATGTACTCTAAATAAGTATGTGTCAGTGTTTGTGTGTGTGTCTGTGTGTGTGTGTTTATGTGTGTGTTTGTGTATGTTTATATGTGTGTGTTTATGTGTGTGTGTGTGTTTCCATGTTTGTATGTATGTATGTGTGTGTGTGTGTGTGTGCGTGTGTGTTTATGTGTGTGTTTGTGTATGTTTATATGTGTGTGTTTATGTGTGTGTGTGTTTCCATGTTTGTGTGTATGTATGTGTGTGTGTGTGTGTGTGTTTATGTGTGTGTGTTTCCGTGTTTGTGTGTGTTTATGTGTGTGTGTTTGTGTGTGTTTATATGTGTGTGTTTCCGTGTGTGTGTAAAAGGCCGCACTGCAACAGGCCACAGATGAAAGGTGAAACAGGTGTATGTACTGGGCTCCGGTGTCGGCCTGACCTGGATCAGGAAGCATCACGGCACAGTCTGTCCATCCCCCCGCCACCATGGCCTGGGAGCCTTAAACCCACGAGGGGTTAGGGTCAGACCCTCTGTCCATCCCCCCCTCCCATGGCCCGGGAGCCTTAAACCCGCGGGGGGTTAGGGTCAGACCCTCTGTCCCTCCCCCCTGCCATGGCCTGGAAGCCTTAAACCTGCTGGGGTTAGGGTCAGACCCTCCGTCCCTCCACCCTGCCATGGCCTGGGAGCCTTAAACCTGCTGGGGTTAGGGTCAGACCCTCCGTCCCTCCACCCTGCCATGGCCTGGGAGCCTTAAACCCGCGAGGGGTTAGGGTCAGACCCTCTGTCCCTCCACCCTGCCATCGCCCGGGAGCCTTAAACCCGCGAGGGGTTAGGGTCACACCCTCTGCCCCTCCGCCCTGCTTGATAAAAGTGATGGGAGGCCTCCTCAGTAATTGCCCCCAGTGAAAAGGTAGTTATATCCCGTGTTGGGTGTAATGCGCTGGGGCATTTGTTACCAGCTCAGCATAACGTCAGACTGAGCGAGCTGTCACACCGCAGAGGGGAGGACTTCATTACCGCCCGGATTTACGGCCCAACCCCCGCCGCCACCGTCCCGCCGCTTCTTCAACCCTTCCCCCGGAATCGATGCTCACCGAAGGGAAGAGGGGGGGGGGAGAAATGAAGGGAGATCAATCCAGAGGCGCGGAATGAAAATAGAGATTGCCTTTAAAGTGGACAGTAAGTAGTGCCATTCAAACAATGGCCCTCTGTCGCACCTCCGCTGCGAAAATCCGTCACGTGAAATTCGGCGCCGCGCTTCGCCGCACGGACCGGCGATCGATAGGGACTCATCTGGCCATATTACTTCTTGCTTGTCCAATCGCGCTGTAATTAAAAGCCCCGCCTTGATTAAGGCCCGGAGAACAACATCTAAACAATGCTACGGTAAGTGCTAGCCTGCACCCCCGTGAAGATACAGTAGTCTGACACCTCCTCTTTAATCTGCTTGAAAACAAACAGATGGATAGGTTATGAATAAGTAAATGTTATGGATGAAAAATTCATAGGTTCATCTGGAGCGTACTGTTACTGCTCTGCCATCGGAGTATCCAAACGGAATGTGTTTTTTCTCTTTGTTGTGAGAGGGCATTAGTCACAACAAGCATTTTTACAAACAGATTAATGTTATTTTTGTTTGACAAGAAGTTGCAGCGGGCCTACTGAGACATAAGTAATGTGGATGCTTCTTAACCCTTTCAACCGGATATTTTTGGGTTGAGAGTATGTGAGTGTGTCACCGTGTTGCATTGTCTAAGAAGTCTAAAAAGAAGTCTGGTAAAGTGCTCAGTGAGTGTATAACCCCATGGAACTGGCATTCATTCATTTCACAAACTGATGAGCCCAGTATGGGCCATAGGCAGGGGCAATGGGTTGAGGAAATGCAATGTAATTCTGCCGATGGGCTATGGGACTGCTGAGGGCCCGTGCAATTAAGATAGGTACTTGTGTATGTATTATACTGACCAAAATGCCCTCATAAAGAGTTCATTGGCCATCAAAGCCAGTAAGTCGATTTCATTGCCAGAAAACAAAATACAGAACACAGTAACGAACAAAAACAAATTCACACATTTTAAATATTTAAAGGAAACTGCATTTTGACATTGAAGGTTTAACCTTGCAGAATTCAAAGTCAGTGTTCTGATGAATGAAAACGTTTTTGTAAATTCTCTTTTTGGCCAGAGCTAACAACTGTTAGAAATGACTCATAACTAGAAAAAACTACTCTCTATCTGTACATCCTTGCTGTCTTCCTGCTAAATCAAAGGGCAATTCTCACTTTCTCACACTCACTCTTAAATTACCCTGTGAAGTCAGGCCAATGTGACAATGTGGCTTTTTCCTCTCCAAGAGGGAGAGCTCTTCCTCATTGATCATAATCTGCTGGTTCTAACCTGCCACACAGAGGCCATTGAAACAGAGTGACGGCCATTTTGTTTTCCACCCGGCTCTGAGCATGATTCACCCTCACATTCCGCCGCGCTGTGCCTCTCCACTTCAGACGAGCGGAGGAATGGCCGCGACCGCTCGGCGGTGCCTCTGCGACGTCGCCGGGCGATGTTACACGGCGTGTGGCGTAATCCGGGGCGACAGCTCCTCCAGAGGGGGCGGGGGGGGGGTCTCTCCTCTTGTCGCCCGCCCTGCCGCCTGGCGCTCTCTGAAGGGCGTTATTAATTATCGGCCGTCCCGTCCGCGCCTTTAACGACGGGTACGCGGTGATATTTACGGCTGAAGTCGCGGCCGGAGACAGCTTTCGGCCTCGCCGGAGAGAGTCCCACGGCCGGGACAATGCCCCCTCTGTGTGCCCTCCGCGTGTCTCCCGCGCCGGCGAGCGTTTCCGTGACGCTGCCGCTCTCTCTCCCGCCGGGCGCTCCGCCGCGGGGTTCCGGGATACGTCGACAGCCGCTCTGTCTTCCGAGAGCAACCCCCCCCCTCACCTCCTGAGGGGACCACCCACACGCTGCAGCGGACGGTGTGAGACATCCCTGAGTACCCCCGTGTTCCCTCTGCACACTGACACTGGGCAGGCCGTAATCAGCCCTCCTGTTCCAGGCTGACTGCCCGTGTGCTCACACTCTGGGGATGGGCAGTGCTCCTGTTCCAGGCTGTCTGCCCCTGCACCCCTGTTCCAGGCTGTCTGCCCCTGCACTCCTGTTCCAGGCTGTCTGCCCCTGCACTCCTGTTCCAGGCTGTCTGCCCCTGCACTCCTGTTCCAGGCTGTCTGCCCCTGCACTCCTGTTCCAGGCTGTCTGCCCCTGCACTCCTGTTCCAGGCTGTCTGCCCCTGCACTCCTGTTCCAGGCTGTCTGCCCCCGCACTCCTGTTCCAGGCTGTCTGCCCCTGCACCCCTGTTCCAGGCTGTCTGCCCCCGCACTCCTGTTCCAGGCTGTCTGCCCCTGCACTCCTGTTCCAGGCTGTCTGCCCCCGCACTCCTGTTCCAGGCTGTCTGCCCCTGCACCCCTGTTCCAGGCTGTCTGCCCCTGCACCCCTGTTCCAGGCTGTCTGCCCCTGCACTCCTGTTCCAGGCTGTCTGCCCCTGCACTCCTGTTCCAGGCTGTCTGCCCCTGCACTCCTGTTCCAGGCTGTCTGCCCCTGCACTCCTGTTCCAGGCTGTCTGCCCCTGCACTCCTGTTCCAGGCTGTCTGCCCCTGCACTCCTGTTCCAGGCTGTCTGCCCCCGCACTCCTGTTCCAGGCTGTCTGCCCCTGCACTCCTGTTCCAGGCTGTCTGCCCCTGCACCCCTGTTCCAGGCTGTCTGCCCCTGCACTCCTGTTCCAGGCTGTCTGCCCCTGCTCTCCTGTTCCAGGCTGTCTGCCCCCGCACTCCTGTTCCAGGCTGTCTGCCCCCGCACTCCTGTTCCAGGCTGTCTGCCCCTGCACCCCTGTTCCAGGCTGTCTGCCCCTGCACTCCTGTTCCAGGCTGTCTGCCCCTGCACTCCTGTTCCAGGCTGTCTGCCCCTGCTCTCCTGTTCCAGGCTGTCTGCCCCTGCACTCCTGTTCCAGGCTGTCTGCCCCTGCACTCCTGTTCCAGGCTGTCTGCCCCTGCACTCCTGTTCCAGGCTGTCTGCCCGTGCACTCAAGCTGTGGGGATGGGCACAGAGCATCCGAGGGAAGCGTCATCACTCTTGAAAGGACTCTGAGACAGTTTTGCAGCTCAGCAAATAAAGCAGAGCAAGACCTCATTTCCCCTTTTAATCCCGAGTACTCAGAGTTACAGAGTCTTTTTCCATCACTGTTGATCACTGTTTACCCTTTAATGGAAAATGATTTGGCTGCATGGCCTGCTCCCCTCATTAAGTTGTTATTTATGTTATAATTTTGCTAAAATTCTGGTATATTTTAATCTTGGAAATGGTGTTCTGGAGTCCGATTAACTTGACAGTATATGCTGTAATTCTGAGCCTCAGGTCTGTACTTCCATACTCTGTGATGAATCCTTATCTCTTTCACATACTGTGTGCCGTGCATACTGTTCTGTAAGACTCCTAATTAGCCTGTGTCTGTTTGTAAAAGCCGTACAGTTTCTCAGCTGATGCTATGTTTGGTAAATACAGTACATGCGAGGTGAATCTTCGAGCCAAGAATTACTGTGCTGAGGAACGCACTGCGTAAGGCTGGTGTGTCAATGCCTGGGTGAAAGGGATCCTTTAACCACAAGTGTCACCAGCTGCACGCTAACGTTAATGGTGCAGAAACGGGCTTTTGACAGCTATCAGGAGTGCAGTAACGCATGCGAGCACAAACGACCCACAGCCCTTTCATCTCACAGCAGGTCGAGAGCCTCGGCACAAAATATCATTTCCCCCCTTTTCAGAGAATCACAGCGCTGCGGGAACAGAAACAGAATCACAGCGCTGCGGGAACAGAAACAGAATCACAGCGCTGCGGGAACAGAAACAGAATCACAGCGCTGCGGGAACAGAAACAGAATCACAGCGCTGCGGGAACAGAAACAGAATCACAGCGCTGCGGGAACAGAAACAGAATCACAGCGCTGCGGGAACAGAAACAGAATCACAGCGCTGCGGGAACAGAAACAGAATCACAGTGCCGCGGGTAGGAGGAATCGTCAGTAGCTCGGCGCGCGACGCGGAAAGGGCCCCGGCCCTCCCGGGTGAAAGGAGCCGTCTGCCGAACGGGGCCCGCTCTCGCCAGGCATCCCCCGGGCCGTTTCCTCCCAGACACAATGGGGCGGTTGTGCCGGGCCCGAAGCCTGTCTCCACGTCCCATCACTCATCGCCGGGAGGAAGGGCGACGCCGTCACAGGAAGAATCCGCGGCGGGCTCATATCAAGGGCTTTGGGACTATGTGTGTGTGTCATGTGCGTGATGCCGCGGGGGAGGAGGATTAAACAGAAGTTAAAGAGAGGACACGGGGTGATTGGGGGGGGGGGGGGGTACTTTGTACTGTGAAGGATGAAGTGACTTTTGGCTGTCCCTTCACAGGGAACAGTCTTCCTTTCTGTGCAGAAGGT
Organism: Conger conger; assembly: GCF_963514075.1. Taxonomy (NCBI): domain Eukaryota; kingdom Metazoa; phylum Chordata; class Actinopteri; order Anguilliformes; family Congridae; genus Conger; species Conger conger. Next base: position 12,989,054 of record NC_083768.1, read on the forward strand.
TGCTTTGGTTTAACGGGGTGTGGTGAAGGCCTTCCCACGTGCCCTAGAATGCCCCTCTACCACCCCTTTTACATTGAACACTCTTTATATGAAGAGGGTCTTCCTTGGCTACTCCAGGACCCTATCCAAGCACGGTAAGATGAAGATAAAAAAGCAAGAACATCTTGAAGGATGAAGCAGAGCTCTTTCTGTGATAATACTGTTTGCTCAAATTATATTCAATACATTTCAGTCCTACGTCTTAAGATGAGAAAATACATTTCTGTCCTCACATGCCATACTGAGTTATATTTACTCGAGGCATTGAGGTTCTTTGACATTTGCTCGTGAAGAAGTCACACTTTCCTCTGTCATCGGTGGCTACCTGGAAAGGAGAACGTGAAATCGTTCTGAAAACTTCACAAAGTTAAACATGGAAGAGACAACACCAAATGGATGTATTGGTAAAATATGGATTTATTGGAGACAAACAATTGATTTGGTTTACCTAAATATTGACAGATCTTATCTGACTTCACAAACAGGCATGATCTTTTCAGTACACAATACATGAAGTTTTTTATTGCTATGCCTGGCGTGTCCCTTTGTTCTGCAGCAGACACATGTAATCTAATGTATGCTGAACATTAGTGTTTGCATTTCTACTTTTAAAAAGCACAACCATCTTAACATGTGAGACGGGTGCGTGGGGGTTGGACCCAAAATGCACGACTCAGAAACAATAGTAATATAAAGTCCCGTCAGGGCTTTATTCGGGACGAATCCCAGGAGCGTAGTCAAAACAAGCGAAGTCCATACGCGTAGATCCAGCCAATAAAACAATAAATAAACCGAAAACACGGTGCCGAGGGAAGAGGCGAACTCGTAGTCGGTAGACGTGCAGGGAGGTCCGGTAGCAGGAGAGCTGTCAGCGGGGCAGAAGTACAGGCGGACGGCAGGCAGGGTCGTAGTCGAGGCCGATGTGGAAGTCGAAACCATAAACAAAACAGCGAGGCAAAGGTACAAAAGCAGTAGGTGAGGACGTAGTCAAAAACAAGCAATGGTCAACGAAACAGAAATCAATAAACAGTGGTCGAAAACAGGCTTGGATCTTAACGTGAAATCAATGGGGTATAATGCTCAAGAGTTGCTTTGACGGACAAGAGGCAGACAATTTCGCAAAGAACAGAAGTGCGACTGGGCTATACATGCGGGTGTAGACAGGTGTAGACAATTAGTTAGAGAGCAGCAAGGGAATGGAAAACAGGTGCGATGGATGACAAGTTTAACAGGGTAATTAGTAATCGTTAGTAATAAACCTATCCTGCCCTAGCATTAGTAAATTAGTACGAGAAACGTAAGGTAACATGAACACATGATTAGTATGTTAGTATTACCCAATCCTGATCTAGCATTAGTAGATTTTAGTAAATAGACAATAGAAACAATTAGGGTGTGAGTGACAGAAAGGGAGAGAGAGAAAGCCGGAATGCAAGGTTTGCGGAAAGACATGTAAAAGTGTATGTTTAAACAACGACCAGTTAACGTAACAATAAACATAAATCAAAACATAACACTTAAGAACTAAGACGATAACCACTCAACATAACAAGGTAAAATAATCGTAACAAAAACATAACTAGACATGACAAGACAATTTATCGTAACAAGAAATAAACCAAACAACATGACGAACCTAGACTAACATAATACATGATAAGACAATACGTGACTAAGACAAAATGAATAAACATAAAACACGGCAAGACAGACCTGAAACGTGACAAAATGCCTCTTTTACCCTCCTAAATGTTGCACCAAGTTTGCTCAGGCTATTCATCTTAAAAGTAAACAGTGACTGCCTTTTCAGGCCACGGCGAATGGAAACATTTAAATAGAAGCTTAGCTCTACAAACATTGACCACAAATGTACAGTAATCATGTTTAACTGATTAAACATTAAACCAGAAATTGAGTCATCATGGGTGTGTACAGTTATGATAATAGTGAACAAATATATAGTGAACAAATATATTTTTAAAATTAGATGATCACAGTTCATCTTAGCGGAGCTCAGCACTTATGCACTCAGAATAATTCGTTTTGAATAAGGCATGTGTATTATATAATATAAGTGGTTCAAAATTCCAGCTGTTCTTGAATGACAGTCATATTCATGTGCAATACAATACTTTCTTTGAACAACACCCATTCTATGATTTCTAACATCTTCCTGAGATCACAGCGTTACAGTTGCAAGATAACGTTTATTTTTTTTGTTGTATTGCAAATACATCAAATGATCAAATCAAGGCTATTTTAAGCCCCAGCCAAAGAGGTATTTTTGTCTTTAAAGACAATTTACCAAAAACGTACCGTGTTTTCCTTCTAAAATTGGATTTAATAAATTGCCCTATTTCAAAGGGAATAGAAGTTATGAATGCTGCAGTACTGTTCATGATTTAAGGAGAATTTCATTGGAAAGCGGAATAATAAAGGTACGGATGTGTTCTGTTCAAAGCACACTAACGACTGCCAATAACACCAATCAGTGTTACTGAAGAATTCAAATATCAATATCAGTATTCATATGTTACAGTGCCCTGTGATGGATTGGTGAGCGGTTCAGGATGTATTCTAGCCCCACACCCAATGCATGCTGCATTCAGGCTGCAGAAAAAAACATACGTGGGTTAGATAATGGATGGATGGATGGATGGATGGATGGATATATGCAGGCCGATATGCAATCTTCAGTGCTGTAGCTACCTGGCCTGCTGTCTTCAGGGGTCCCAGGGGATACTCTCCAGAGTCCTTCAGTCGTTTACCACACCATACAGACGCATGGCTTTGATATGCTGAGGTACTTTCACGAGTTTACATTCATCGCATTTTCATTGATGTCAGTAAAACAATATCCTACATGTATATTTCATACCAACAGATTCAATTCATTTTTCACATCTTGCAAAAAGTTATCTCAAGATATACATTTTTCTGATTAAAAAAAGTTTTATATAACTATATCATATGTCAGTCAAATGAAATGACAATCAAAATTCCTTTGGGTAAAAGGAAGTTATTGTATTCGATACTATTCATATAGCTTATAGACTATATGACAATGATTACAATAGATGGACATTTATAGACACACACACATACATAAAACAACAGCAAGAAATGGATAAGAACAAAAAGCAATGAGAGATGGTGAGATTTACGTATTCTCTGATTAAATGTCGGTATTGGTCAGTGCCGATATTCCTCTGGAAAAGTGGCTGGCCCACAATTAAATGCATTTTCAACAGGAATGTAAGAAGTGTGGTAAACCATGATCCAAGCTGGGGAAAAAGTACACGGAACATCTCAGAGGCAAGTTAACTTCGGAACGTTGTTTTCTGCAATGTACATCCAGGAAATTGGCTTCATGATGTGTTGGAAAACACACTAACTTGAATACACTTTTATTCAAGGTTCCTGGAGAAGGAGAGAGGCATTGCACCCATCACCGTTACTTTGAAAGAGCTCAGCACTTTAGCCAGAAAACATTTTTGGAAGACGTTAACAGTCTGAGGAAATGGGTCTCTCATTGGGCGATGAGGTAAGAGTCTAATTGAGGTCTTCCCGTGGTTGGAAAGCTGCGTCTCTTTTTTTCTCTCCCTGAAACTGGAAAACCTGCTCAGCCTCAAGCCGTGACGCCTCGAACACATCAAAGTGCGCGTGAGCGTTGGGGAAATTAGAATCAGGGCTGAGGGCAGGGCCGGGGCCTGCAGATCGGACGGAACGTGCGCTCCATCCCGAGATGAGGTTAGGCTTTCCTCTCACGCCCTTTTTCCTTTCTCTGAGGGAGAAACCGCTGACTCCGCGTTCATCATCTCGCAGTGCGTATTCAGGAAAACCCGTCTCGCACGGCCGACGCGATCTTCACCCCAGAAACGAATCATTAAAACCGACAGAATACGACAGTGATTACACCGGCGCGTATGGATGTGATGACCTTACCGGACTCATTACACAGTAACACGAGTGTAAGTGCGTACATGTAAGAACGCACCGGAACAGCCGCCGCACTGAAGCGGGTGAAGGAATACCACACTGTCCCAGCTAAGGATGATAGATAAATAAGGGTTAGGTTCTCCCGGGGCATTTTATCAAATTATCTTCCTGTCGAGTGGAAGAACGGGCAGTTCCCTCCGGGAAGATCGGGACGAGCGGATGAGTAATCGGGATCCGATACTTCCACCAGACAGCAGCGGGGCGTGATCCCTTCAGAGCGATCTCGCGTTTGTGTTTGCGTTTGTGTAAACAGCGCTGATTTAATGAGACACGGACTTTTCCTCTAATCATTATGCGACCAGCAGATAACAAGGGCCCCCATGCGAACGCCTAACTCTGATCAAATCAGCTAATTAGACATTTGATTGGCCCAGCAGCAGCATGTGGGATAGCACTTTTCCCACAAACTGCTGAGAAACAGACATTTTTTTTCGTTTTTGAGACTGGAAAATGGCTTAGAATGCAAGGGGAGTAGATATCGGCTCGCTTTAATTGCGCGCTTTTTGCTCATGAATTTTGCATGTCCGATAGATCAGCAAATTGAGCACTTGTCTTCCCTGCTGAGAGAAAATGCTACATGTTTGAGACAATTAATTTGGGAACATCAAACGTGATCAAATGGAACCTCCTGGTCGTTTAAGCCCTTTGATGGCGCCCGGAGAGTCGCGTTATCGCGTAGCTGTGATGGAGTTCTCCGAGCAGCTGCGCTTAATTTCTCCAGGAAAATGAATAACACACATTTTAAAATGTGCTCTTCTGCTAGTCACTGGAGACCACCACTGCCATAATTCCCCGTTGTGTTTCCCGGGGAATAGACAAAAGCAAACCTACATGAAGTGCGCATGCATGCTAATTACTGTATATCACCTGGTTATGGTACATCTGCAGAGTGATGAAAGGCAAACTTAGAAATCCATCCATCCATCCATTATCTGAACCCGCTTATCCTGAACAGGGTCGCAGGGGGGCTGGAGCCTATCCCAGCATACATTGGGCGAAAGGCAGGTATACACCCTGGACAGGTCGCCAGTCCATCGCAGGGCACACACACCATTCACTCACACACTCATACCTATGGGCAATTTAGACTCTCCAATCAGCCTAACCTGCATGTCTTTGGACTGTGGGAGGAAACCGGAGTACCCGGAGGAAACCCACGCAGACACTGGGAGAAAATGCAAACTCCCCACAGAGAGGCCCCGGCCGACGGGGATTCGAACCCAGGACCTCCTTGCTGTGAGGCGGCAGTGCTACCCACTGCACCATCCGTGCCGCCAAACTTAGAAATATGAAAGGTATTTGTATTCGGTCAGAAGCCTGCAATGATGGAATGACTCACAGTTGATACTTTTCTGTCCAAGTGATCTTAGTCGTTATCAATTTCACTGATAGCTATGGGAATAAAAAAGTTTTAGAATGTTGAAAGAAAGGTAGAGGCTGCTTTGGCCTTACTTTTGGCTCCCAAAGGCCAAGGAGCAACTAGACCTAACACCTATAATCTCAAAGAGAAATGGACAGTTGCCTCTCAATCTCCAAAGGACAAATACACCTTTAATAGGTTAAATTCTATGTGATGTTTGGATATTTTTCTCAAACATTATGAATGGCCAATACAAAGGGCTTCAGCGTGCGTGCCTCACTCCCGCTCGGCACGGACGAAGGCATTCAGCCGGCTGACTGTCTCTGCTTAGCTCAGACTGCTTGGCTGCTCGGCTTGGCTGCAGCTGGGGACCGAGCTGCTAATTCAGACAAACTGACGGCTGTAAGGGCACCCAACGGATCAGGAGAGTCACCGGTGCGAGACGAGGCCGAGATTATCCTGCCAATAGAAACCCTCCCTCCCTGAGGGGAGCTAACAGCCGCTATCCATCAAACTATCAATCATTTCAAAGTGGCCCTGAAAATGTAGAATTTTTTACGTAGGCCGGCTGCATCGGCTGCGCCCGGATTTAGCGGCTAGGTGTCGCGACGGCGTCGGCAATAAGCGTAACGAATTACGGCGTTGTAAGAAAAACAGCGGAAACCTGGGGTGACGGATTTAAGAGCGTCAGGGCTCTGGTTTTCACCCGTGAAGCTGGACCCGTGCCGTATCTCCTGTGCGAGCAATAACCTTCCACAGCCTACTGAGAACAAAGGGGGCGGCTCTACCCTTTCAGAATGATTTTTTTTTTTAGGGTCGGAATTCCAGCCCCTGAACTTGCCAATTAAACGGGCCGCTAATGAAACTCTAGCATTACCTTAGCTAATCCCTCGAGGGGGCCGGCGGGACCACCCGATTCATCTGGCCGGGACAGCTGCTTTCTAACATGGCCGCCTGGGGAGCCTAACTCCACTGTTCCCGCTCGCTGGTCCTGATTGGGTGGCACGTCGACACCCTGTCCGTCTCTTTCATTTCGCAGCCATTCCTCGTTAACCCTTCGAAGGGTGAAGGTTTTTGTTTGGAACATTTTCTTCATTCAGGATTCTAAGTCAGTGTTCTAGAAGCCCCAGTGGTGATTGTGACATCAGCTCCAGAATGTTCAGAATAATGAGAAGAACGCTCTATTCGCACGTTTGCGATCTGGCTTAAAGGGTTAAGGCGCGGCTTGTCTCCCGTCTGAGTTAGAGGCCGCCTGGGCACAGCGCGGATCCGAAGCTCGCGGCTCTCTCCCCGCGCGTCCCCTGGTCTCGCACATTGTCTGAGTGAATGAAACGTGCAGACGCCGGAGGTCGGTAAATCCCAGCTACAGAGCGTGTCGTGAGAGAGTGAGAGAGAGGGAGAGAGAGAGAGAGAGAGGGAGTCTTTTCATCTCGACGTGAGGCTCCCTCTCCAATAAATGAACCTGTGATTGAGGCTGTTTTGCTTGGGCCCAGGGCTATTTGAGTGAGGCTCATTAGGTGGCCCGAATCTGAGAATTTATGGGAACACCGCGGAGCTCTCCCCATCATTTTGGGGGTTTCACGCCCCTTTGTGGAGCCTGAAAGGGGCTCCGGTCGGGGCAAGTGGTTAGCGAGGACCTGGGGGGCGCTGACGTTGCCCTCGGAAAGAAAAGCATATTTCTCTTTCTTACAAACACATGTTAAACGGAAGCCTTCCCCACGTCTCCTCCACGCCCCCCCCCCCCCCCCCCCCCCCCCTTGGTAAAAGTGCTCCATTAACATCAAAGGTCTTTGTTCCAGGATGAATGGGACAGCCAGCATCCTGCTGGAGGTGGTTACTGCAAACAGAAGCAGCAGCACTGTGGTTTCTTCTGGTCAAGAGAGGCGGCTACACTGCCAAACCACAGACAGAGTGAGAGAGAGGGACAGAGAGAGAGAGAGAGGGGGGGGGATGGAGAGAGGGAGAGAGAGTGGGAGATAGAGAGAGGGACAGAGAGAGGGAGAGAGAGAGAGATAGAGAGAAAGATAGATAGAGAGGGATAGAGAGAGGGAGAGGCAGAGAGGGAGAAAGAGAGAGGGGGATGGAGAGAGGGAGAGAGAGTGGGAGATAGAGAGAGGGACAGAGAGAGGGAGAGGGAGGGAGAGGGAGAAAGAGAGAGTGGGAGAGAGAGAGAGAAAGTGGGAGAGAGGGAGAGGGAGTGATGGATGGGGAGAGGGAGAGAGAGAGTGGGAGAGAGAGAGGGAGAAAGAGAGAGGGAGAGAGGGAGAAAGGGAGAAGGAGAGAGGGACTAAGAGAGGGAGACAGGAATGAAGAGGAAGACAGAGAGAGAGGGAGAGGGAGAGAGTGGGAGAGACGGAGTAGAAAATGTGTACCCATGGCTGAAAATCTGTCTGGTTTAGTCATATATTGTATCCATTTTATTTTATTATTTATCAGGGACAGTGACAGTGACAGGGACATAAATGTACAATCTACAGTATATAGTATATAAACACATATGATAATATGCTATATGCAGTTACAGTTCAAAACGCTCACTAACTGCTGAAGTGCCATGTCGTTAATGTATTTGTCCTTATGTGAATTGTTACACGATGACATTTTAGAATGATAAATATTAATTAAATTAAAATAATAATAATATTTGCTCTGATATGTTGATATAATCACTGGGGGCTTTTTCTACCCAGTGCCCTGGTATCACTCAAAAAAGAATGGCTCTGGGTTAAATGTTCCCCGTTTACACAAAGGTACAAAAGTGGGTTTGTCCTCAAAGAAGGAGGAACTGCTACCCTAAGCATTTAAGGTTTCAGTAAAGGTGTGATTCTCTTTTTAAAGTGCTTTTTGTCCTAGCATATCTGAGTTTAAAATGCTTTAGAATAAAAAAATAGATATAATTTATGTTTTATAATATCATTTTATATTATTTTGCTCATAAAAGATTAGACTTATTCACCTTATTTTATCGTCTCGGCTTTTGTTTGCTGTGATTTTTTTCTGCCAAATGCTGAATATTTTATTTGTGTGGTCTATATTCTTTTGTCAACAGCCTGCCATAGAAATGGCATGAAATATATATTTGCATATGTACACCCAAATGTTTAAATATTTAATGTCAGGATGTCAAAACACGACCTTGTTTTGTCTAGCGCTGCCCTGTCAGTTTGGAATATCATGCATCTTTTGATGCATTGAACTCGGTGAACTCCCCTTGCAGTGCAGTGCATGCGACTGAGAATGACTATTATTAATAATAATAATAATAATAATAATGACAACAATAATAATGCTAATAAGAATGATTATTATTATTATTATTTGCTCAGCACTACTTTACACCATGACCACAGCATACGACTTTGTTTTTTAAACCTTCATAAGCATAAACGATCCCTGGAAGATGAAGTACTAGCATCGGGTGGCACGGAGACACCACGGGGTAGCAACAGAGTACCGTCACACAGAATCGCTACCCAAAGTCTCACTAGGAAGGGGAAACCGTTCCAAATTCTCGGTATGGAACTCATCAATTCCCTCAGATCTGCTCGACATTCCGAGAATCAACGGCTGATTTCTGGGGGGCCGTGCTGAAGCGTAGGGTGGCACAGGAACCGGGAATAACCCCAACGTGTGCCATTATTCCTGCTCTGGAGGAGAGCTCCACTTTCATCTGCTGCCATCCGCATTGCTGCGGTCGACCGCTGATGCGTCTTTAAGGGCAGCCTTGCACTAGTATAAATAACGCGTTTTTACTCATTATCCCACACTCCTCTGGGTCGACTGGCCGTCGGAGGGGCTGTTCTGCATTATCTTCTGGCTGAGAGCTTGAGACCTACAGGAGGTGGTTCCCAAAGCATTCCCCTCAGGGGCTGCGAAGCCTCAGGAAAACGGCAAATTATTCAATTAAATTAATTAAAAAAGAAGAATGGGAAAACATGGGAATTAAAAAATGAATAAATACATTACCCTATTGATACAATACAATAAGGCATCTCTGACCAGTAGATGACAACAAAGCTGTGGGAGGGGCTATCACTCCCTGTGTTAGCCAGTCAGACGGCTCCATTTAGGTGTGTCGTCGTGCCGCTTGTAGCGTAATGGCATAGGCAGAGCAAAGCGCTTAAAAGCAAAGTATCGGTGTATCGGTGCCATCTCATGCGCCGGATTTAAGTGGAACTGGAGACCACACCCCCTCCCGGTGCCACAGGTTCGCTCGCCCGTGGGGTTCTGGAGCCGATCCAGTGTTCAGTGCAGGCTGTAGTCAGGTGGGAATGTGAGCCAGTGTTCAGTGCAGACTGTAGTCAGGTGAGAACGTGACCCAGTGTTCAGTGCAGACTGCGGTCAGGTGAGAACGTGACCCAGTGTTCAGTGCAGACTGCGGTCAGGTGAGAACGTGACCCAGTGTTCAGTGCAGACTGTGGTCAGCTGAGAACGTGACCCAGTGTTCAGTGCAGACTGTGGTCAGGTGAGAACGTGACCCAGTGTTCAGTGCAGACTGTGGTCAGGTGAGAACGTGAGCCAGTGTTCAGTGCAGACTGTGGTCAGGTGAGAACGTGAGCCAGTGTTCAGTGCAGGCTGTGGTCAGCTGAGAACGTGACCCAGTGTTCAGTGTAGACTGTAGTCAGCTGAGAACGTGAGCCAGTGCTGGCGACAGGTACAGATGATTCCGGAATCGAGCAGCTGCCATAAGCAAGTGCCTGACTGGAAATGGGAAAGATACAGAGCAGCTCAACATTTTAAATGAACCCTCACCCCCCCCCCCGATAATTCCCACGGGAAACAGAGGACTGCATGATTTTGCTTTCAAACCAGTCATTTTTCTCTTCCTGGTTTTGTTTGTTGTGCTTGATTATCTATCAAGCAATTAGCAGAATAATCCGCACCAGGTGTCAGTAATTCCCACTCTTTCAGCTGTATCTCTGGGTAAGGTTCTTTTCCTGTTTGCTATCAAAACCCGGTTTATTTTTCATCCTCTGTGCCCGCTGCCACAGCATACTGATAATGTGAAAAAGGCTCTTTGAAAAACGAAATCTTTTTGAAATACTATGCATTTTATGAATGGACTGGGTTTGCTAAATTTGCAAAGACTGAATCGAACTCTGTCTTCGTATATGTCTATGTCTTCATCCTACTTGGGTTGAAGAGGAAATGGCCAGTGCTCCATGTAGGAGTATACTGTACATATGCTAATCATCAGATGAATAAATACTGACCAAGACAAGCAAATAAATACTTTCAGGCATCAAGTAAATAAGATTTCAGTTTTTGTTGAGCTCAGGGATCTGAGAAGCACACCCACAGTGGTCACTTCAGAGCAGATGGTCCATTGGTCACTGATTGCTGATTAACAGATGGTTGCCACTGAACACCAGGGCCATGGGTAGTCCTGACAAAACATAGCAAAACATTTATTTAAACATAAACGGTGTGGCGTGTTCAACATCCTGTTGCAAACTATGGGTGGACTGACTGACATCGTACGGTTTGCTCCTGTGTTGTCTGAGAAGGCCTTCTCTGGCCTTTAAAGAGTAGGTCTACATCATTATTGAGTCCAGCTCCTGACACACATGAGAGCAAACATATCTCCAAGATTGTTGCAAAGCGTTGCACGCCATTTGGAAGAAACATATCGTTCAACCGTTCCGATTGAACGTGCCCCAGGTATTGTTGTTGGGAGGAGCATGGGGAAGTCTGGCTGATTCAGTCCCACCCTACCCCTGCTGGGAGAAAGCCAATTCACTGACATTTACTCCAAAAAAAATATTATGTATAAAGCACATTTTACAAAGAATGTGCCACAATATACTTCACAGTATACCCTGGCCTTATGGTGGAATGCAGTGGTTCCAAATGCTGTTCCTGGAGAACTACCATAGCTTTTCACTCCAACCCTAATTTGGCACTACTGATGCCACTAATTAGCAACACAGGGAGATCTCTAGCTGTTGAATGAAGTATGCTTTGTTAGGGTTGGAATGAAAACCTACAGAATGGTAGACCTCCAGGAACAGGGCTGGGGACCACTGGTCTAATGATTTAGCCCAGGGTAAAATATGCAGTGGCTTGTCTTACAGGGCCCAGGCTGTACTCATGCCAAGCTCCCACACCTATCAACTGAGCCAGTTACGAGTCCCTGGTTGGGGATCCTTATAACAGAAGCGATAGGAATGTTTTTTGGTTGACATAGTTACCTTGTACTATAAATAATAATAATTTGTTATTTTTACATTAATGCCATTTGGCAGATGCTCTTATCCAGAGCCACATACAGTTGATTAGACTAAGCAGGAGACAGTCCTCCCCTGGAGCAATGCAGGGTTAAGGGCCTTGCTCAAGGGCCCAACGGCTGTGCAGATCTTATTGTGGCTACACCAGGAATCAAACCACCGACCTTGTGTGTTCCAGTCATGTACCCTAACCACTACGCTACAGGCCACACTTATTTGGCTGATTCTTTAATCCAACGCAACTTATAGTTCATTAGACGAAGCAGGGGATTCATTTGCAGTTAATAGCTTTGCTCAGGGGCCCAACAGCTGGGCAGATCTAATCGTGGACGGCAGGGTCTGCCGGTGTTTGTTGTTACCCGACATTCAATTGATCAATTAAAGCTGCTGATTACACGCTTAATTCACCTTGCCTGGTTTCTTGGGTCTGAATTGGGTTTCTGAAATAAAGGCGAAAACAAAAATGCAGCACACCCTGCGGCTCACCGGGACCGGGAACGAAGAGTACCGCAGTCGTGTTTTAGCGATGCCGCATGTTTACCTGCTGGTCCGGGGACGCGGTTAGCTGTCGCTTGATTTAATCATGTGACCGCACGCGCGTTTCTCCGATATCGCAAGCCTTTCCCGATAAGAGCTCCTGTTAAATTAACGGACTGTAATGGGAAATGTGTTTTATTTTGATGCCTCCTCATTATCCCTCCTGGAGCCCCCGAGGTTCGCTTTCTGTGCTCAATGTTTGGGGCTAATAATTACCCACCGCTCGTTTGTTTTGGGGATGACGCACGTTTCGGCAGGGCGAGTGTTTTTCCCAGAATGCGGAGAGGGGGTCAGTCCAGACACGGGCCTCCCAAAGACGCTGTCACGGTCGAGCCGCCGGAGGGTTGTCTTACTTCTAGGAAGAGATATATTTTAGTGACATTCATTTTATCACACACATACGCACATTCGCAAACACACGCGCATGCACACGTGTACACATACACATATACACATACTGTACACACACACACACATACACATGCACACACACACATGTACACATGCACACACAAACACACACACACACACACACATGCGCACACACACACACACACACACACACACACACACCTCTTTACTCTTTGCGCTCTTTCCAGTCTTAATATCCCTGTGGCCCAGTTCTGAACTTCTCCGAAAGATGTGTGGTTCACGGGGTTAGATCCAGTGATTTACTGTAGGAGAGCAAGCTCTTTCAAGGAATGCCAGTGGAGTGGACATACGAAACTGTGCACCTCGAGTGTGTGTGTGTGTCTAAGAGAGAGGCGGTGAGCTGAGGGCTTGTTTTGGGTTAGGGGTCAAGGGGTTTTAGTGCGCAGTTTTGCTAATTCTAGGAAACAACACAGCCACAGGGTGGTCAAACGTAGGGTCCACGCACCTCTTCGATTTATGTTGCGGAACAGAGGAAGCGCCACTAATCACATCCACCGATCTCTCTCAGCCTTTGAGGAAGGCTTCATGCCCTACTTCCATGGGAAAAAACAAATAAAGTGCATTTATGCGAGAGCGAAATCCTTCTTGGACGCACTTGCGACACCAGGAATAATTTTGGTTGCTTCCACGCCACAACAATGCGTCTGACATTTGGGATCAATCTTGCGGGTTCCTGGAACAATAGCTTGTTAAGGCAAGCGTGTGCGGTTGGCGCATGTCTGCGACCACAGTTCACCTCACACCAGGATCGGCCCTGTGAGGAGGTGTGTAAGATGGCGGCCGAAAGGCATTGCCAAGTTGAATAGGTGCTGGTCCATTTAAACAGATTTTCATAAAACTCAGATTTATGGCAGGCGGTCCAGCATTAAACCCAACAGGTGGAAATGTAATGGTCACATTCTTGCTATTAACCGTGAATAATAATCGGTGTTATACCGTAGCTCCTGCTCTGGGAAATCCCTGAGATGGCCTAGGATTTAGAGAAAACATTTCATTTAACAAATGTTTATCTCAGAGATATATATTTTTTCGCTCTCGTGATTGTGTGGGTGTGACTCATCGCTGCGATGTCGTCTGTCAGTCTGGGCGGGCGCGGACGAGTCTGTGCTGACCTCCGAAGCAGGCTCCACCAGCTGCTGCAATCCTTCTGCTGCGGTCCACCTGGACCTCGCATGCGGTTGAGGTTACATTTCATCGTTCAGAACGGAGGCAGGGACCGGCCTCCCCTTTCATCTGTCGAGTGCTGATTAATGCTGACCGCCGTTCGAAACGTGTTGTTAATTTTGGTGTTTTTGTTTGCCTCATCTGTTTTCGCTTTTCATCTGTTGGCTTTTGTGTTCGGTTTTTTTTCCCTCAAACAGCTGTCATATTTTCGTGCTGCTGCATTCTGCCTTGTGCGGGAGACGCTTGAATTCTTTTGAACTGTTGAACTCTTGGTACGTGTCCTTTCCTGCATCAAAACGGATAAACGGTTGTTTAAAAAAACGCGCATATTTTCTACTATTTTTCTTTTTGACAGTTAGGTGGGAGGTACATTACACTATTTGGCTAATATTCTTTGTACTGCAACTTGGTCATAACGAGTACATTGAGGCATTACTTTGGTTCTTATTGCTATTTAATGACAGCAATTGTGCCATTAAGTAATAACCAAATGACACAGTACTTATGTCTTACGCGTGTTATTCGTTACTGTTAGCGTTAGTTAATGATAGTGATTTCCTCGTTAGTGGATTAGCGGCCTGGCTGGGATTTGTAGCCTGACTCTAGCCCTCTGGCATCCTCTGCCCACCCATTACACCCGAACGCACTGAGTCACGCTAATCACGGAGTCACGGGCCTGTTCTGACACGACACCGGAGGAACCGGGCCCTCTGCGTTTCCCGCTTATTATTTCATAGTTTACATTCCCACACTTGTCACTGCCACGTTCACAGGGCCTGCGTAAGCGTAATGAAACTATCGATTACCTGACTAAGCCTCCATTCAGACACGTTAAATAAGAGTGAAATGTTAACTCCAGCTCCGCACGGCTTCAGAACCGCTACGGTGGGGCCGTCACTCCTGCAGTTCTGCCCCTTCCCCCCCCCACCCCCCCCGCCCTGACCCCGCATGGGTCCCTCCGGACAATTCGGATTCACGCCTCTGTCGATTAGCGTCCGCTCCGGAGCCCCAGCGCAGGGTCGGCCGGGCGTCGTTTTATCTCCGAAAAGATGAAAAGAGGAACTATTCCCAAGACAACGAGCAGTAGGGCTTCCCCCCCCGCCCCCCGCCCGCCCCCTGTCCCCCTGTCCACTGGGAGACAGAGTGTTGCTGACGCGGTCAGTGAGGGTGTTAGCGTGTTTTTATTGTGGGGGAATTTGCACACAAAGGTTTTTGTGGACGCCTATCTCCTGATCAGGGCGAGCGCAGCAGTTTTGAATGGCCTTAACAGGATTAAGGCATCTGTCAATCTGCACAAACAGCCAGTGGAGATCCAGAGCCTGCCCCCCCAAGCCCGGCCCAGATCCCACTTTCATTCATATGGAGAAAAAACGCTGATCAGGTGACAGCCATTACAAAGACTTACGGGGGAGTAAGAGAAACTGCAACAAGTTCATTTTGATGGCACCAACAGCATCTTTTCGATCTGGGTTTTTTATTGGGTGTTTATTGGACCCAATTTGCGGTTGCGCCTCTTGAGTTGCCGTTGCTCCCCCCGAACCCCCGCTTGGAACTTTGGCACAGACCCACGTGCGCTCCCCTGATGTCACTATCTGGTTTCTCACTGTGGTGTAGCCAGCGTTTCATTTTCAGACAAACCTCTGACCTAAACTGACAGACCTGAATGGATTGGGGTGGGGTGATGCTGTAGCAGTCTGTGCATGTCTGCTGTGTTGATAGGTGAACGAAACGCAGTAGAGTCTCGAGGAACCCAGTTCTGTTCTGGCAGGATAGATCTGATGTGCATCTAATCACAGTGATAGTCATGGTCCCATAATGGCATAGCCAAGACTCAAGGCTATGGGACTGTGCCTATACAAATTCCCTTACTGAGCCATTTGCAAAAAGCAAAAAACAAACATAAAAAGAAATACATATGTAATGCACATTTTTGAAGTCCCTGCAGAAAGTAGTTGCCTATAGAAACACATAATATGCTTTGAGAAATTGTGTATGATGCTGTCTGATGTCTGAGGCAGTTTCTACCCCTAATGAATGCCAGTACTGGAAGGTACAATAAGGATGAGAATGACTGGGACTGTAGCCACGCAGTCAGTGTGTGTGGAGCCCAGCTGGTGTGTGTGTGTGTGTGTGCGTGTGTGTGTGAGTGTGTGTGTGTGTGTGTGTGTGCGTGTGTGTGTGTGTATGTGTGTGCATGTGTGTGCGTGCGTGTGTGCATGTGTGTGTGTGTGTGTGTGTGGGTGTGTGTGGAGTCCAGCTGGTGCGTGTGTGTGTGTGCGTGCGTGCATGCGTGTGTCTGTGTGTGTGTGAGTCTATGCATGTAGGTGTGTGTGTGTGCGTGTGGGTGTGTGTGTCTATGTGTGTGTCTGTGTGTGTGTATGTATGCGTGGGGGTGTGTGTGTGTGCATGTGTGTGTTTGTGTGTGTCTGTGTGTCTATGTGTGTCTCTGCCTGTGGGTGTGTATGCATGTGTGTGTGTGTGCATGTGTGTGGGGCGGACACTGGCTTCTGAATACAGAACATACCCATCCTGAGGGAGAGAGATATTACTGGGCACGCTCAGTGCAGACAGTGAGGGGCAGGATTTAGCAGTGGCCCTGCGTTTCGGCGGAAGGAGCTAAGGCGCGCTCTGTCCCCATCCCTGTGCCTGTCACAGACGCGTGTGTATCCCTCCCCCCCGGGGACCCGCCCAGAGCCGGCTGTGGCGAGCGAGCGCATATTTATCACGTTACACATCGCTGGCGCCGCCCCAGCCCCCCTCCCCCCCAGCCGCTGACTAGACACAACGGAGAGGAGGGGGGGTGGGCGAATCGACGGGCGCGCCGGCCGTCTCCCCCTCCGCCGGTCTCTGACCTTCACCCGGCTGGCTCGACTTTCCCTCGCCGCTCGCGGGAGACATACCGCCGTCCTCCCGCAGCCCTGCCCGGCTCTCTGTGCCACACGCTTCCCTTCACGGGAGGCTTCGGCCTCCGTCACGCAGGGTTTTTCTGTGAGGAGTTATGTCTGATAGACCACGTCAGGGTGCTCCGTGGGACCCGTCCTCCTCCCCGTCCCGCAGTAACAGGGCTGTGGCTGTGTCTGGTCTGTACACTGAGGCAACACTGACATCAGATACAGCCCTGATATCATCTGCTACACTGACATCTGCTGAAGCACTGATATCAGCTATAACACTGACATCTGCTGCAACACTGACATCAGCTATAACACTGACAGCAGCTGCAACACTGATATCAGCTATAACACTGACATCTGCTGCAACACTGACATCAGCTATAACACTGACATCTGCTGCAACACTGACATCACCTACAACACTGACATCAGCTATAACACTGACATCAGCTATAACACTGACATCTGCTGCAACACTGACATCACCTACAACACTGACATCACCTACAACACTGACATCAGCTATAACACTGACATCAGCTATAACACTGACATCTGCTGCAACACTGACATCACCTACAACACTGACATCACCTACAACACTGACATCAGCTATAACACTGACATCAGCTATAACACTGACATCTGCTGCAACACTGACATCACCTACAACACTGACATCAGCTATAACACTGACATCAGCTATAACACTGACATCAGCTATAACACTGACATCAGCTATAACACTGACATCTGCTGCAACACTGACATCAC
Organism: Conger conger; assembly: GCF_963514075.1. Classification (NCBI taxonomy): domain Eukaryota; kingdom Metazoa; phylum Chordata; class Actinopteri; order Anguilliformes; family Congridae; genus Conger; species Conger conger. The sequence continues at coordinate 13,006,480 of NC_083768.1, forward strand.
CTACAACACTGACATCAGCTATAACACTGACATCACCTACAACACTGACATCAGCTATAACACTGACATCAGCTATAACACTGACATCAGCTATAACACTGACATCTGCTGCAACACTGACATCACCTACAACACTGACATCAGCTATAACACTGACATCACCTACAACACTGACATCAGCTATAACACTGATATCAGCTGCAACCCTGACAGCAGCTGCAGCAGTCTCCCATTGAAGTAACAGTGCTGCTGGCCTGCAGCAGTGCAGCTCAGGTGTCTTGCTCAAGGACCCTTCGACACACCCGGGGCGGGATCGAATGGGCAACCCTCCGACTGCCAGACGACCGCTCTTACCACCTGAGCAAGGTGACAGACCGGACATGGCCACTGAGTGCTGCACTTTGGGAGAGAACAGAAAAACAGAACTGAAAGATAAAAAGAACACCACAAAAACAGAAAAAAGAGAAAATAACAGGAAAATGTGCTCTATGACCATGATGAATTGCGTCCACGTGAAGCACAAGGTCAGTTTATCTGTATTCGAGGATGGTAATGGTATCTTCCGGAAAAGCGTTGCTCTAGGGTTACTGATACTGGCTGCAACAAACTCTATCCAACAATAATCCTTCCCACCAAATGATCAATCGAGCAGGAGACGCAAAAACAATCACAACAAGTAAACAAAGCAAGCATAAAAAAATGAACAACTGCGCCTTATACGGTACACTCAAATATACGCAGTGCAGAGCTTTGTTCTACATGTTTTCCTTCTCGCACACAGACAGTTATATAATCAGCCTGTCTCATGGCCTTACACAGGGTTACTTATATAACATGAATTTCACATAGGAACCATTTGTACTGCTGGCTGTTCCATGTGCTGTACATGCGAAGGCAATTCAGGTTACAGGTATTCAGGCCAGCTGAATACATGCACACACACACACACACACTCACAGACACATAGACTCTCACACACACGCCGAATCACGTACACACACACACACACATGCACATAGACTCTCTCACGCACACACACACAGACTCACGTGCGCACACACTCACAGACACAGACTCATATGCACACACACACTCACAGACACATAGACTCTCACAAACACACACACACACACACACACACACAGACTCATGTGCACACATACACTCACACACACACACACACACAGGCACCTCTTCCCCAGTGGAATCTCATTGTGACACAGATCTGCAGAAACAGGGGACAGCTGGGGGTGTGGTCACCCTGAGACTGTCTGCAGTGCTAAGCCTGTGCAGTCCACACACTCACACACACTCACACTGCATTCACACACAGCTAATATCACACACACACACACACACACACACACACTCACACTGCATTCACACACAGCTAATATCACACACACACACACACACACTCACACACACACACTCACACTACATTCACACACAGCTAATATCACACACACACACACACACACACACACACACACACACACTCACACTGCATTCACACACAGCTAATATCACACACACACACACACACTCACACTGCATTCACACACAGCTAATATCACACACACACACACACACACACACATTGCATTCACACACAGCTAATGTCACACACATTCACACTGCATTCACACACAGCTAATATCACACACACACACACACACACACACACACACACACTCACACTGCATTCACACACAGCTAATATCACACACACACACACACACACACACACACACACTCACACTGCATTCACACACAGCTAATATCACACACACACACACACACACACACACACACTCATACTGCATTCACACACAGCTAATATCATACACACATCAAATTCACACACAGCTGATATCACACACACACACACACACACACACACACACACACACATACTCACTGCATTTACACACAGCTAATATCACACACACTCACTGCATTCACACACAGCTAATATCACACACACTCAGACCGCATATACACACAGCTAAAATCACACACACACTGCACCTATACACAGTTATGATCACGGCACACCAAGGGAGCTGTCCTAACCCAGCTACAGGGCAGTAATGAGATGTGTGCTGCAGGGTTTATTCAGAAACCCCTTCTCCAGTCCCTGTGTGTGCTCCTAATGAGGGGCGGCCTGTAGCGTAGTGGTTAAGGTAAATGACTGGGACACACAAGGTTGGTGGTTTTAATCCCGGTATAGCCGCAATAAGATCCGCACAGTCGTTGGGCCCTTGAGCAAGGCCCTTAACCCTGCTTTGCTCCAGGGGAGGATTGTCTCCTGCTTAGTCTAATCAACTGTACATCGCTCTGGATAAGAGCATCTGCCAAATGCCAATAATGTAATGTAATGGGCGAGGAACTGAGCTTCATCTGTGAGGGGGTGAAACACTGAGTGTGTGTGTCTCTGTGTGCATCTGAATATTGACACATGTGTGTGCACATTGCCATGTGTGTGTGTATTTGTGCACTTGTGTGCATATTGGCGCGTGTGTGTATGTATGCATTTTAACTGAATTGCTTTTGCAGAGTATACTGCATGTCCCCGCCATCTATCAAATTATGTGCTCTTGTTTTGGCCACTGTTAGTAAATGGGCATAGAGGACAAATGAGAAACGTGATAAGATCCTACATGGCATCTGTACAGTTCACTCCAGTATCTGGCAGTAGACCTGCATTATCCTGTCTCGATCTAGATTCAGCGTAGTGTGTGTGTGTGTGTGTGTGTGTGTGTGTGTGAGAGAGAGAGACAGAGAGAGAGTGTGGGGCCCGGTTATGTGTGTTAGTTTGTGTCTGTGCTGCTGAATGAAGGGGAAGTTCTAAATTCTGGCTCAAAAAAAAAATCTTTCCTTATCCAAGAAAATACTCCCCGCACCATTACACCACAGCCACCACCCTGGACTGTTGACCCAAGGCAGGTGGGGTCCATGGATTCTTCCTGTTTTTTGGCTGACAGAAGTGGAACCCGACGTGGTCTTCTGCTGTTGTAGCCCATCCGCCTCAAGGTTCGACTTGTTGTGATATTTTCTGCTCACCACAATTGTACAGAGTGGTGATCAGAGTTACCGTAGCCTTTCTGTCAGCTCAAACCAGTCTGGCCATTCTCCATTAACCTCCCTCATCAACGAGACGTTTCCGTCTGCAGAACTTCCGCTCACTGGATGTTTTTTGTTTTTCGAACTATTGGGAGTAAACTCTAGAGACTGTCGTGCATGATGATCTCAGGAGACCAGCAGTTACAGAAATACTCAAAACAGCACTGGCACCAACAATCATGCCATGGTCGAAATCACTCCTGACCCATATCTGCATGCTTGTATGCATTGCACTGACGCCACACCATTGGCTGATTAGATAATTGCATGAATAATTAGCGCCTCACAGCAAGGAGGTCCTGGGTTCGAATCCCCGTCGGCCGGGGCCTCTCTGTGCGGAGTTTGCATGTTCTCCCCGTGTCTGCGTGGGTTTCCTCCGGGTACTCCGGTTTCCTCCCACAGTCCAAAGACATGCAGGTTAGGCTGATTGGAGAGTCTAAATTGGCCATAGGTATGAGTGTGAGAGTGAATGGTGTGTGTGCCCTGCGATGGACTGGCGACCTGTCCAAGGTGTATTCCTGCCTTTCGCCCAATATATGCTGGGATAGGCTCCAGCCCCCCTGCGACTCTGTTCAGGATAAGCGGGTTAAGATAATGGATGGATGGATGGATGAATAATTAGCTGTGCAGTTATCCCTAATAAAGTGCTCGGTGAGTGTATATTATCCGACATACAGATTTATCTGTCACACAAATTGCTAAAAGCTAAAACATTTATTTTTTAAATTGCAACAAAACAGCACACTCATTTCCCTAATGCACTGAAAAAAGTCCGCAGATGGTGCTGTTTTGGCTTTGATTAAAGCCGTTTGAACCACTTTGCTAATGAAACGATGAAAAATGAAAAGGGGAATCGTGGGTGATCCTCAGATTTGGGTACTGCGGTCGAGCTTTGAAGAGGCTAGTGCGGGGGACGGGGGGTGGGGGGTTGTGGGTAGGATGGGGGCGGGGGGGGGGGAGTACCCATCTGATAACAGTTGCCAGACACCTTAAAGATGTGCTGTCCCTCGGCAGAGGGAATGAGGAGGACAATAGAGGGGTCAGGCCCCCTCCTTGGGAAGCCGGGCTCTGCGTTTTTATTCGGGAACGCAGGGGTTCCTCCTGACAGCTTAGGGTTACTGACGGGCGAGCAGCAGGCTCTCCTGGGGTCACGGCCCCTCAGGAAACGAGGACAGGGGGGCAGACCGTCTGTAGATCCGGGGTGAGGACGACGGGCGCGGCAGCCCCTGTGCCGGGTCACCCGCGAGACACGGACCGATGAAAAGCAAGTGTCCAAATCAATTCCAATTACATTTTCAATTCCACCAATTACAATTACATTTTCAATTCCATCCCCCATTCACACATTTTCCCTTTTTCATTCCCGTTTGCTTACATATACACTTGATAGCTACATTTACATTAGAACATCACAACAACTAGCACGCAAAACACCCAGCAAGATCAATGTTTCAAACGTCTTTCTTTTTTCTGCCAAGGTGACTTAACAGCTGATTACATTTTACAATCACAAATTTAGAAGTTATTAAGCAATACAACCTGTCAGTGGGCTTTGTTTGTTAGGCACGCAGTGCTTGTGTACATTAGCGTAGCCCAAGAATCAACAGTGTAATATCTCAATCAGTTTCACAAGAGAGGAAATTCATCTGTTGATTAGTTACAGATGCGAGATGAAATGGAAATCAGCGCACGGATATTAAGAGTAATTTCAGTTCTCGGGGGAGAGGAACATACGGGCACAACGGAAACAGAAATTCAACTTGTTTCCCTGAACATGTGTTTGTTATGCATTCTGAATAAACAAGGTGCATTGTACTTTTTGCTATGTGTCCCAGATTACTTGGATGTTGTTTAGTGCTTTGCCGAAAGTATGCGGTCCCTGGCTTCCCCCCCTACCCCCTGACTTGTCACTTGACTCTTTTAGCCACCCCCCCCCCACCCCCCACTGGCAGTCAGTATTTACATGTAATACAACAATACAAAACACAAAATATTGGTAGTTCTGCACTGTTTCTTCTGCATCAGAAAAGGTTTGACATTTACTACCATGCCCTGCAGCGCTAATGCTAAACATGCTACTCAACCCTGAACAAGAAAATATTGGCATTCGGACAAAAATCTCCCTCTTCTTTTCAGTCTGTGTTGATATAACAGGAAGCAAATGCCAAAGGTGGCACATGAGATGGAGTGAACTTATCTCAACATTTGTGTAAACAACAGGAGCTAACATAGCCACCCTTTCTCAAAACATAACAACTCCGCTTGTGTCTGTATGTATTTCATAAGTCAGAGTGCAATTACTGCCAATAACAACGGCTGACTTATTTATGGTAAGCAAGCATAAATATGTAAATAAGTCAACTACTGCTTGACATGTATAATTATTCACAAAGATCAATAGCATACTGCATATTACACATATAATACATGTAAATGTTTGGTTTGCACTACTAATTTGTAGGTTTTAGTTTTAGTAGGAACCAGGAACTGAAATGAAATACCCCATTACAGAAAAAACATTTGCTGCTATGAAACCATTGAGACCTATGATATAGTGATATAAGTGATATAAAAACAGGGCGGCCATCAACAACGTGAGGAGACATATGGATTGAGTTAGTTTTCCGGAAATGCTTCTTCCACATATATTAAAATGGTGGTCTTTTCTGCTGCTATGAAGTTTGACCAGCAGCTCTGAGAATGCCTGTGTTCGGGCACAGGGGGGTCCAGCCCCCTTAACGTGGGGGTTCAGTCTCTCTGTGAGAATAGGGGCACGGGGCAGGAAGAGGGGTGTCGACCCTTGACCACGGCCCCCCCAGAAAAAAAGACAGAAATGAAGTGGGAGAGAGAAGATGGAGATCAGGGCACAAAGGCCGCCCTGGAAAACGTAGCGTATTCCTGTGAGGGTTTTGAGGTGCTCTGGTGCTGCTGGAATGCTAATCAGCAGTACCTACGTAACTCAGAGTTAATGTGAAAAGGGTGAACTTGCACCAAACTGAAGCTTCATAATATTATTGCGAATCTTCCTGCTGAAGTCCTGATGTGAATCTCAGTGTGCGTCCCATTCCGGAGCAGAAGCCATGGTTTCTGACACAAACTGTTGACATTCTCCGTAGCTCGTTTCTTCTCTGGTAGAATATTAAAACAAAAGGTGAAAACATTACATTCCAGGAGCTGTTGACCTGGGCGTATTTAGGAAAACCAGCATTTATCTTCCAGAGAAGCACAGAAGCTTGTGCGTCAAACTGCAAGCTTTCTTTTCCAACTGGAAGCTTGCGAAGCTTTCTTCTTTTATTTATAATGTAAGCGTTTTGTTCAAGAGAGAGATTCAGAATAATTGCTGCCACAACAACTTCCAGCAAACATTCGGGCCTTTGCCAACATTAGCAGCGCGGCCAGTCTCTCTGTAATTACTGCCAAGCAACTGACCTCAAACCCTCCTAATGGCGTCTTATCAGTGGTTCTGGTAAGTGCATTAATAGGACTTTATTTAACCACCGGGCGCTAAAGGGCACAAAGCCCTCAGGCCAAATTTCAGTCAAGCCTTATGGGATGCACTCAGCGAGTTCTGTCACCCAGCAGCCACCAGCCAAATAACGAAGGTGGAGCTAGAATATGGTCTATTATTATTATTGCATTATGAGGTGTGCATAAATGACAGTGCTTTTTTTATTTTTTACCTGAGGTTGGAAGCGTTTTAGCCGCCATTCCGGTGACACGCCATTATTCCCACATACCATTATTCCCACGGCTGACGGCTGGTGAGCCTCGTCGTTTGTAAACTCCGGGGAGAGAGCCAGCTATGAATACATACACAGCACCCCTCAGGCATTTGTGTGGGACCACGCTACCTGAGGAACAGGCTGTTCCAGCGATGTCATGGCTGACAGAGCTGGCACGCTCGTGTTTATATACCGCCTATCAGCCCATCGGTCAAGTGTCACACATGGGAGCCGACTAGCGTTGTTATATATTATATTATTATATTATAAGATATATATATTTGACACAGAAATGCTATCTATGTAGGCAGGATTTATTTGGCAACACGCATGCCAGATGTGGCATAAACAGTGCACACTGTTACGATGATTACGATGTATTACACGTACAACAAAATGCACAAGTTATGTCTGGCAGCCAGTGCTATCTGAGATATTGACATTCTTTTCAAAGAAAGCAGACAAAATGTTAACATTTTTCACCGCAGCCAAAATACTGAGAAACGCCCGAGAACACACACACCCCCCCCCACCCCCCTACCCCCCTGTCCACCAGAATGCTCTTTACCACATTAGGGGCAGGGGGGCGGTGTTCTTGAGCGTTTCTCAGTATCTCTCAGGGAGCAGAGATTAGGACCAGCTTTGAAATTTGACTGGTCCACACTAATTGCTCTTTGGACCCCTTCCATTAAACGTGGGTTTAATGGAAACAAGGCAATGAGTGCTACAGGGCCTTGAAGATGGAGGGTGCATCGCTGGGTTTCTTTACTGCGGTGAAACGATAGCCTGCCACACGGACTTTGCTGTGCCGTCACACTGATTCACACGCCTGTTTATTCAGTCAAGAAAGTACCCAGAATTCTGTCCTAATTTCAATTCTGTGCCTTTGTTTCTTTCACTTGTCTGACCACTGTGGAGGCAGAAATTCTGGTGGTTTCCAAGAACCGGCCTGGATGTGGTGCTAGATACTACTTCTAGTGTGAAAAAGCAATGAGCATGAGGTAGCCTACCCAGTATTGCCAGGAAAATAATTTGCTATGTTATGTTATGTTATGTTATGTTATGTTATGTTATGTTATGCTGTGGTATGCTATGTATGCTATGCTTTGTTATGTAATGCTATGTTATGCTACGCTCAGTTATCTTATGTTATGCTCTACTATGTAGTATGTTATGCACTGTTATATTTTGCTATGTTATGCTGTGTTATGCGATGTTATGCAACATTATGTTAGGCTGAAACTGCTACTACTGAATAAATTCAGCTGTCAGAGTTGACAGGGTGCCAACTGCCAGCCACCTTGTCCTGGTCTGACTTGCAGGGGGAAGGCGGGGGAACCGCGCGGGGGGGGGAGGGAACAGGTAGACCTCACTGGTCAGCCTGGGAGATGATTACCTTTTTTAAATGGAAAACCAGGCTCGCCCCGGTTCCATTTCCTGGCTTTTCCATGAGAGCGGCACTAGCGTGCATCTCACCCGATGGCTCCTGACGTCCCCCCGGGGGCCAGGTGAACCGGCCGGCACCCTGGGAAAGTCACTGAGACGGGCCGGACCGGGCGGGCGTTCAGGCCCCAGCGCCTGTCTGCTATTCCACTCACACGCTGCAGGAATACATTTCACATTTACGGTTTCGCCATTTAGCAGACGCTTTTAATCCAAAGCTACTTACAAGTGCATACGTTCTTCAACGAGTGAAAAGCATGACATCCATAAATAGCACAACAAGTCGGGTGTCTCGGTGGCGCAGCCTGTAGAGCACTGACCGCATGCTCATTGCGAGCCGCGACGTCGGCGGTTCGAATCCGACCGTCCGACTTTTGTCGCATGTCTTCCCCTCTCTCTCGCTCCCATTCTTCCTGTCTCTCTATGCTATATACTGTCCAATAAAGCTGAAAAAGGCCTAAAAAATATCTAAAAAAAAAACATGTAGAGCAGTTATAATAAAAAACAATAGTCAGCATTTTTTTTAAATATAAGGTGTGCAAGAGGGAAGAGGTTTTGCATCGATATATTGGGAGGGACTGTTGTGACAGTGGTGGGCCACCACTGAGGACCCAGAACAGAGAACAGTGAGAACGCTGCAGGTGAAACGCCCACGCATGCCCACACTCCCTGCCCACGGCTCACAGCTTAATAAAGCAACCAGCTGAAACATTTACCCGACTTTATTTCACCGCCACCGTCAATAAAAACAGAGTTCTGCAGAAGAGAGGCGGTCGGCGGGGCCGTTAAACTCGTCGACGCCTCGTGATTTACCGCGCGGACGTGACAGCGTCGCCGGGAGCGCAGGAACAAAAAGTTGAGACGCGATATTCACGGGGTGTGGAAAAAATTAACATCGCAGCCCGTCCTCTGAAGGCGGAACCCCTTGATTTCTCCAGGGGCCGCCGCGGCGCCCGCTGGTTCCTACCCAGCTTTACATTGTTAATTACCCGGCTTACGGAATCATTAAACCGAGTCAATATGTCACTCATTACAGATTAACATCAATTGAGCCGCTCCACTTACAGCGGTCCAAAGGTAAATTTCGCCCCCGGTTATCCCGGTGGCTGGCCCCGGGTTTAATCCCGGCTCCGTGCGGAAAAATCTGATTAGCGTACCTGCTGCAGAGGGCCGCGGGGGCGGGCGAAGGCCGCGGAACTTCCGCTTTTCCCATTCGGGCCCCGGGAGAGGGAACGTCGGCTTCAGACACGAAATAACGGGGCGGAAAAGAAAAGCAGAGTTAAAAAAAAAACACAACACTGGCTGACACGTTCGGTGGGGGGGGGGGGAATTCAGTTCTGAGAAAGGAGGAATGTTCCGCTGTTGTATGCCGGGAATTTGTGAAAAAGTCACATTCAATTGTAGCTTTCTCTCTCGCTCTATCTGTCTCCGTCTGTCTCTCTCTCTCTCTCTCTCTCTCTCTCTCACTCTCTGTCTCTCTCTCTCTCTCTCTCACTCTTTGTCTCTCTCTGTCTCTCTCTCTCCATGTCTCTGCGTCTCCCTTTGTAATAGACTTCTTTAAAAACATTAACAGTAATGAAACAAAGAAAAACGGACCATTTGCCTTCAATTTATTTTTTCCCCCCCAAGTTTATTCACTTCGTTTTCCCTTTTTCCTCGGTGAGCTGGAGAGAGAAATCACGGCAGCCCCTAATTAAGTTAGACGCTTTATTTTTAGAAGCAGAACTTCAATACCGCCCAGTTGTCTTTTATCGGGAACCAAGAGCAAATTATGAGCTTCTCTTTCGTTAGCGGCGGCCCGGTTCGTGCCGGACAAAGCCGCCCTGTTCGGCTGGTAAATGGCCGCCCTGTCAATTGCACAGCGTGGCCGGAGCCCAGGAGGCCTGCGGCACGGAGCCCAGAAGCCCTGAATGAGGAGGGCTAGGAGCGGGATCTCAGCGTCCAGAGCCTCCAACACAGCCGGCTATAAATATACCCCACCCCCCCCCCCCCCCCCACCCCCCCTCCAAATGATCTGTGTCTCGTCTCCCCGAAGTAGATCGAATTTTTACAGCCCGGCATCACTTACTGTAAAACTGTAAAATAAACTCGAGGCGGTTGGATGACAAAACGTTTCCCCCCCACACTAAGAGGATTTCACATATCCCAGCAGCCTCGGAGGAAACCGGCTGACTTTTACGGGCTTAAATGTTTGCGCGGAGGGCGCCGCCGTCGGAGAGGCTGACGGTCCTCGGGGTGTGACAATGCGGACCTCTGTGCGCCCCGCTCCCCCCCCTGCATTAGCATTAGCGACGGGGCCGCGTTGCGCCAGAGAACAAGAGCGCGCTTTCTGAAGCCCGCCACGTCGCCGCGGCGATATTTACGACCTGTCGGCCCTTCCTCCCGCGTGCCGTCTCCCGGGTTACCGGGAGCGGGGCGTGGCCTCGTGTCCGGCCTCCAGAAGAGACGCTCTGTGAGGGTCCGACCCGCTGCTGCTCCCCCGTCCGCGCCCCCTCTCCTCCCCGTAAAGGAAAACAGAGACGCTGGACTGTGGGTGGGTTCACCCCCATCCACCCCCAACACCCCCATCCCCAAATTTCCTCAGGCAACCAATGAAAACAAATAAGTGAGAATCGTTCTCAGTTGTGGGATCAGGCGCACCCCTGCTCAGCGACCTACGCTCGGGTTCCTCCGTGTCTTCCCGGGGAGGAAAGCCATGTGGTTGTCCTTAACTCCTGAGAAAGTGTCATATTTTAGCTGAATTTACCGCGTGGAACGCCGCGAGTTTGGTGGTCCGCACAGTGGAGGTGACAAGAGCGAGGAAGAAAATGATCGGGTTGCTCAATTTTGAGCTCGTAGTGTGCTGTGAGATTGAACCTGAGAGAGAGGGAGAGAGAGATAGAGGGGGGGAAAGGGGGAAACGGAGAGGGAGAGAAAGCAAGAGAGAGAGAAAGAGAGAAAGAGGAGTGAAGAAAGAGAGATAGAGATATAAAAAGAGAGACAGAGAGAGTGAGAGGAGAGAGAGAGACAGACAGAAAGAGAGAGGGAGAGAGAAAGGGAGAGACAGACAGAGAGAGAGGGAGAGAGAAAGGGAGAGACAGACAGAGAGAGTGAGAGAGGAGAAAGAGACCGAAAGAAAGAGATAGAGAGTGAGAGAGAGAGTGAGTGAGAGACAGACAGAAAGAGAAAGACAGAAAGAGAGAGCGAGAGAGGAGAGAGAGACAGACAGAAAGAGATAGAGAGCGAGAGAGAGAGTGAGTGAGAGGCAGACAGAAAGAGATAGAGAGCGAGAGAGAGAGTGAGTGAGAGACAGACAGAGAGAGGGAGAGAGGAGAGAGAGACAGACAGACAGAGATAGAGAGCGAGAGAGAGAGAGAGTGAGAGACAGACAGAGAGAGAGGGAGAGAGAAAGGGAGAGACAGAGAGAGCGGGAGTTCCAGCGTGAGGGGATCGTGTTTCTCGGGGGCTCCCTGCTTCTGCTGCGCCTCCCTCCCAAACGCTCGCCCTGTCCTCACGCGCACCGCATTCCTGAAGCGGGTCCAGAGCCCAGCTGTGCTCATGTTACGCACCGCAGGTCCACGTACGCGCTATAGCATATCCCCTGCTCTGCTATAGCACATCCCCCTGCAGGGAGGGAGGGGGGGCTCCTCTATAGCACATCCCCCTGCAGGGAGGGAGGGGGGGGGGGGCTCCTCTATAGCACATCCCCCTGCAGGGAGGGGGGGGCGCTCCTCTTTAGCACATCCCCCTGCAGGGAGGGGGGGGGGCTCCTCTATAGCACATCCCCCTGCAGGGAGGGAGGGGGGGAGCTCCTCTATAGCACATCCCCCTGCAGGGAGGGAGGGGGGGGCTCCTCTATAGCACATCCCCCTGCAGGGAGGGAGGGGGGGCTCTCCTCTATAGCACATCCCCCTGCAGGGAGGGAGGGGGGCTCCTCTATAACACATCCCCCTGTAGGGAGGGAGGGGGCTCTCCTCTATAGCACATCCCCCTGCAGGGAGGGAGGGGGGCTCCTCTATAGCACATCCCCCTGCAGGGAGGGAGGGGGGGGGGGGGGGGGGGGCTCCGCTATAGCACATCCCCCTGCAGGGAGGGAGGGGGGAGGGGGGGGAGCTCCTCTATAGCACATCCCCCTGCAGGGAGGGAGGGGGGGCACTCCGCTATATCACATCCCCCTGCAGGGAGGGAGGGGGGGCTCTCCTCTATAGCACATCCCCCTGCAGGGAGGGAGGGGGGGCTCCTCTATAGCACATCCCCCTGCAGGGAGGGAGGGGGGGCTCCTCTATAGCACATCCCCCTGCAGGGAGGGAGGGGGGGCTCCTCTATAGCACATCCCCCTGCAGGGAGGGAGGGGGCGCTCCTCTATAGCACATCCCCCTGCAGGGAGGGGGGGGAGCTCCTCTATAGCACATCCCCCTGCAGGGGGGGAGGGGGGGGGAGCTCCTCTATAGCACATCCCCCTGCAGGGAGGGAGGGAGGGGGGGCTCCTCTATAGCACATCCCCCTGCAGGGAGGGAGGGGGGCGCTCCTCTATAGCACATCCCCCTGCAGGGAGGGAGGGCGCTCCTCTATAGCACATCCCCCTGCAGGGAGGGAGGGGGGGGGGGGGGGGGGCGCTCCTCTATAGCACATCCCCCTGCAGGGAGGGAGGGAGGGGGGGGGCTCCTCTATAGCACATCCCCCTGCAGGGAGGGAGGGCGCTCCTCTATAGCACATCCCCCTGCAGGGAGGGAGGGGGGGGGGGGCGCTCCTCTATAGCACATCCCCCTGCAGGGAGGGAGGGAGGGGGGGGCTCCTCTATAGCACATCCCCCTGCAGGGAGGGAGGGGGGGCTCCTCTATAGCACATCCCCCTGCAGGGAGGGAGGGGGGGGGCTCCTCTATAGCACATCCCCCTGCAGGGAGGGAGGGGGGGGGCTCCTCTATAGCACATCCCCCTGCAGGGAGGGAGGGGGGGCTCCTCTATAGCACATCCCCCTGCAGGGAGGGAGGGGGGGGGCTCCTCTATAGCACATCCCCCTGCAGGGAGGGAGGGGGGGGGGGGGGGGGGGGCGCTCCTCTATAGCACATCCCCCTGCAGGGAGGGAGGGGGGCGCTCCTCTATAGCACATCCCCCTGCAGGGAGGGAGAGGGGGGCGGGGGCGTTATTTTTGGCCTGGTCCCACATTCCCCTGGTCTGTATAATGTAGGCCTCAGTGGGGGCAGCGTGCGCGAGTCCCATTCGCTTCTCGGAGGTTTCCGCCGCGCGGACGCCTCCTCAGGAGGCCAGGAAAACAGCCCACGCCGCTCGCCGATAAATAACCACACCGTCTAGACACGCCCGATTTACTTCCTGAAAGGAGCAGAGCAGTGCCTATCTGGGCGCACGCTCGAACCCCCGTCCAGCGAGGTCAGGGCAGGTCTGCCGTACGTAACGCGGCGGCACCCCATTAAAACCCCCGACCGGTTCACCGCGGCTAATCTACCGTACGGCGTCTCCCGGCTCCCAAATATTGTTTTCGCAGCCTCGCGCTCACGCCACGTCGGAGTCTTTCTCAGAAGAGCCGCCATGTCGCTCAAACGCAAACCTGCCAGCGGTCCGCAGGGAGACGAAAGCCAGCTTTCGGAGTTACGGCGGATTGAGAGTTAGCGCCCCGTCCCGCGGAGGCGCTTCGCTCGTTCGCACAAAAAACCTGGAACTAATCAGGCTGGTGAACGCTGCCTTTGTGTGCACGTGGCTTCCTCCTCCCCCGTCTGGATGCAGTTTGGGGAACGGACGGCGGTTTTTTCGAACCCGCGGCGGTGGTTCTCGGCCCGGCCCGAAGGAGGAATGCCCCCTTTTCACGGACGACGTGTCGCCGAGCCCTCGGGCTCCCGCCACGGCCACGGCATTGCGGGCTGAGGATCGCCGTGGAGACAAAAGGACAGCAGGACACTCCGAGGGACCTGACCGGCCCTCCCCGCTCCCGCCGGCCCTCCGCTGCGGGGCCGCGGCGTTTTCCGACCGACGAGAGGGAAGTCCGCGCTGCTCCCAGATTCCAGTGACTCACTTCTTGACTGGCCGCCATGTTGAATCAAAACTTTATCCTAATTGCGCGTGCCAGACTCAGTTGCAGAGTGTGGCTTCTCCCTCAGACAGAGGAGCTCTCTAATATGTAAAGCAGCGCTGGGCTACTGTGAGCCTGCTGTTCCACGTGCTGGAAGCCAGCGGGGAAGAAACCCCCGGCCTCTTATGTATAATTTAAACTACCTCCATCAAAAGAACACAAGCCCCTTCACCCAGTGGAAAATGTTCCCATTCTCAAAGGGCAAATATTATCAATTGTAACATCAAGCGCAGGGCTGTAATATTATCATAAATTATTTGGTTGAGTTGAATATGATTAAGGCACTTCACAACAATTGATGACAGTGGGCTACTGAGTCAAGTCTCATAGGATTTTGGGAAATTGTGATATTTTGAGTGTCGGTGGGCGTCTGATCAGCGTATTCTTTTGACAGGGCCTAAATAAAAGATGGCCAGCTGATGGGCTTCAGAAGATTCAGAAGTGTTCAAACAGAGGCCATTTGCAAGGTCAACAATTCAAACAGGAAGACGAATTCTTGCCACATTCAATCAGTAATAGGTGCGCCTGGCAAAGTGCCATTAGTTGAAATTAATCAATACTTGATAGAAGATAGGGATGAATAAATACCTGATGGATGATAGAAAGGAAAGACTTGTTGGAAGCTTTAGAATTTTGAAATTGACATTGATTCACCTGCACAACCAGTATTCATACAGTACACTACACGACGTTACATTTTATTTAGCAGACACTTTTATCCGAAGCGACGTACAAAGGAGTGCTCCTATTTCAGTGTTTAACTACAAAAGCATAAAATCATTCAAATATTTTCAGTGCTTTTTAAAGATTAAATATTGAATCGTTAATGTAGAATTCCAACTCCCCGGCGCTATGGAATGCTTTCATTTCCAGTCAACAAGAAACGTCCGAATAACCGATACGCACATTGCAGTCAAAATCTATAAATAACAGCAAGGGCTTTTGTGAAATACTGAAGGTGTAATCATCACAAAGCCAAAATTTAAGGGAACAGAAGAAAACCTCTGGGTTAGACCTTTCACCCAGGAACGCGTTGTCTCGATGGGACAGGCCGCAAATACCCCTGCAACCAACTCACTTTGAGAGTTCAATAATAGTGCTCTTTACTGTGGCTTTCCCTGGCTCGGTCCCAACCATCTGCAACTGATGAAAAATAAAATACTGGCCAACAGAGAGAGAGAGAGAGAGAGGGAGAGAGAGAGAGAGAGAGGTCCACCACATCACTGCTGATGCACAGCACAATACTTATATGAGGAGGTGGTCTTAAATGAAGCGCAGCTAACTGCTTCGAGTTTAAGAGCTGTCAGGCATTATATCATGTGTTTCAAAGAGCCCAAAACAGATACGAGACCGATTCATCTTGTCTCGGCGTAGGCTCATTTTCCTGATGGAATCCAGAGACGAGAGCGGGGAAGGCCCTTCTCCCACCCAGTCCGATGACAGCCGGCTGCAACGACAATCATCTGCGTGTGGTTCTGATTCATTTCACTTCAAGACTGTACGATCATCGAAAGACACTTCAGTCGAACCTGGTGGGCCATTTAAAGGCATTCCTTGACGTTCTTCAATTTTATCAACCGTTTTTGCGCCTGGTCCCACATTCCCCTGATTTAGCGAAACAACCCCACCCCACTTGAAATGCTAGGAGCATAGACGAGGGGCTTTAATTTAAGTGCCTGTAATTGTGAGTACTGTACATAATGTACTGTTAATAATGTACTGTTTTTAATACAACGGAATCCTCCCGCATCATCTCACCCCATAGGATGGGAAGCAAATGAGATTCCATTGATACGACTTCAGAGCTGTGGGGAACCCCAAGCCATAGTTCCACATTGTTCTGCCTTCATTGTTGGGTGGATTAAAGTTCACAGGGTGATGGGCTGAAACCAGGCCTCAATTCTTTCTGGTGACCTGGGAAGGATTGAGAGGAGCCCCTCCAGGATGGGGTATTAGGAAAACCGGTGATTAGCTCACAATGCCACCCTGCAGGCTCACAATACTGGCCAGTAAGGAACAGATGAACATGTGTCTCCAGGCAACGGGGCAGGAATCTCTCCTGCATTCCTGCACAACCATTTGCCAATTCCCCAATCCGAAAAGCAAAACCCAACCCTTGAAATCCATTACTCTTTTGAAAGTGGCCAAGTACCCACCGCTATATAAAATCACCAAAGGACTCTGGCATTGCTGTGTACCAGACAAACACTAGGATGTGATTTTAAGAAAGTTAATTATTCGTAACGGCTACTGTGAACGTACTTTACTGTGAACGTACTTTACTTAGAACGTACTTTATCTTTGTATATGATTGAAAAATCCATAGGAAGTGCATTACTGGAAGACCGAGTCAGCCACAAACTTTCCTAGTTCATGTCCTCATACATGAATTATGTATGATAAGTATGAATTTTGCACACAATTGAAGTCTTTCAGAAAATACAGAGCTAGCAATACTGCCCCAGTGCAATTGTAAACATGTGCTATGCTGATGCTTGTGACGTAAACAACATGGCTTGTAAAAGTAGTCTGCTTGTAAAACAGCCTAAAGTGCGGTTTCAGAGGCTAATGCATTGTTCCAGCGAGCTCATATATTGGGTTTGACTGGCATATGGCGGTGACATAATCTTAACACAGACTCCAGCACAAATCTCCTTACAGTACATACGCTACCCGGCTTGGTCCAGATGGCAATGTTAACCTGTAACGCTGTAATCAAGCCAAAGCATTATTAGATCAGCCCCGTTAGCGTCTGAATGCATTCAGCTGGTGGCAAAGACCTACAGAATGTTCGGCACCATAGGGCAGTTGGGCATCCCTGAAGCTGGCCTCTGTATGGTTAACTCTTTAAGGTGTGAGGTCACAATTGTGATTAGAATGTTCTTAACTGAACATTCTAATGCTGATGTAACAATCACTACTGGTAATTGATAACAATAGCGTTCTAGAACACTGATTTAGAATTTTGATAAATCATTGAAACCCACCCCCAACTCTTGATATGGTTAAGCAAAACAACCTGCCCCACTACTACTCACCTTTACATATCTTCAAAGATAAATTATTTTAAAAATTAATTAATTAATTAAAAAAAAGAATTCCCAGATCAGTCCTGGCCTGATGTGTTTAAAACAGAATTAAGAGACAGTTTTGACTAATAGAGTATGGTAGAATGGAAAATCTGAATATCCGGAATAACTTCCCATGTAAATGTTGTTTGCAAAGCATCATACAAGGAACAGGATTAATTATAGGCAAGCGGAACTCAAACAATGAAATGAATAGCATCCATAAGCCTTTTCTGGCAGAC
Organism: Conger conger; assembly: GCF_963514075.1. NCBI lineage: Eukaryota > Metazoa > Chordata > Actinopteri > Anguilliformes > Congridae > Conger > Conger conger. Next base: position 13,024,145 of record NC_083768.1, read on the forward strand.
CTTTCATATAGGCAAGAGCATAATGAGACACTTACTCCAGAATCTCTACGAACAGCAAGTCTCTCCAGCTTCCCATTATGGAGACAGTACAATGTGTCCTATTAGGGCTCTCTGGAGGAACGGGGATGAATGCGGGGAGCGGGGGTGGGTGTGCGGCTTGACGTTATGTCAATAATAATTTGACTTGGTGCGTCTCCTCCCATCCTCTGTCCCATTAGGAGTGAGCGCGGTGTCACATGGTTAAATGCGCCTCCTTTGATGATCGTCACGGCAGCCGTCTTCACAAGACAAATATGAATATTACATAAATACGCCTTTGTGTTGTGCAGGCCCTGGGAGGGGGGGTAAGGGTGGTGGGGGGGGGTGGGGTGGGGGGTGGAGAAACAAAATGTGCCACCACCTACTGATGTTTCCATAATGGCGTCTCAATAGTTTCTTAACTGGGCGTACCTCCCTGCCCAAGACGGCGCATTCATTCCGTGTCACAATGCGCGGCCACCGTTTCCTGGCGCTTTAATGGCGTCGGAGGTGCCTTTCATCTCTTTGTCCCCCTCGTTCCCTTCCTGGAACCCCCGAACAAGAGAAATGGTCCGTTAGTGGAGTGCCACTCCTGACCTCTCTCCTCCTCCAGGAGGGGGGACAGGGCTGGACCCCCTTTTGGGGTCCGAGCGGAGCGGGGGGCTGCTGGAAGTGTCATTGTGTTCTGATTCATCACCACCACAAAGGGCTGAGAGAGGAGGCTGGGGCCCCTGAGCCTCGTGCTCTTTTCAGAGAAACGGCCGCCGAAAAGTGACGGCCCGGACTGAGGGAGGGACGCCCGCGAACCCACGCCCCGAACCCACGCCCCGAACCCACGCCCCGAACTCACGCCCCGAACCCACGCCGTGAACCCACACCCTGAACCCACGCCCCCACCAACCCACGCCCTGAACCCACGCCCTGAACCCACGCCCCCGCGAACCCACGCCCTGAACCCACGCCCCGAACCCACGCCCCCGCGAACCCACGCCCCGAACCCACGCCCTGAACCCACGCCCCGAACCCACGCCCTGAACCCACGCCCTGAACCCACGCCCCCACCAACCCACGCCCTGAACCCACGCCCCGAACCCACGCCCCCGCGAACCCACGCCCTGAACCCACGCCCCGAACCCACGCCCCCGCGAACCCACGCCCCGAACCCACGCCCTGAACCCACGCCCTGAACCCACGCCCCGAACCCACGCCCTGAACCCACACCCTGAACCCACGCCCTGAACCCACGCCCTGAACCCACGCCCCGAACCCACGCCCTGAACCCACACCCTGAACCCACGCCCCCACCAACCCACGCCCTGAACCCACGCCCCCACCAACCCACGCCCCAAACCCACGCCCCCACCAACCCACGCCCTGAACCCACGCCCCCACCAACCCACGCCCCAAACCCACGCCCCCACCAACCCACGCCCTGAACCCACGCCCCCACCAACCCACGCCCTGAACCCACGCCCCAAACCCACGCCCCGAACCCACGCCCTGAACCCAGGTCCCGAAACCCACGCCCCGAACCCACTCCCTGAACCCACTCCCTGAACCCACGCCCTGAACCCACGCCCCCGTGAACCCACACCCTGAACCCACGCCCCCGCGAACCCACACCCTGAACCCACGCCCCCGCGAACCCACACCCTGAACCCACGCCCCCGCGAACCCACGCCCTGAACCCACGCCCCGAAACCCACGCCCCGAACCCACGCCCTGAACCCACGCCCGCGAACCCACGCCCCGAACCCACGCCCTGAACCCACGCCCCCACCAACCCACACCCTGAACCCACGCCCTGAACCCACGCCCTGAACCCACACCCCGAACCCACGCCCCGAACCCACGCCCCGAACCCACGCCCTGAACCCACGCCCCCGCGAACCCACGCCCTGAACCCACGCCCCCGCGAACCCACACCCTGAACCCACGCCCCCGCGAACCCACGCCCTGAACCCACGCCCCGAAACCCACGCCCCGAACCCACGCCCTGAACCCACGCCCGCGAACCCACGCCCCGAACCCACGCCCTGAACCCACGCCCCCACCAACCCACACCCTGAACCCACGCCCTGAACCCACACCCTGAACCCACGCCCTGAACCCACGCCCTGAACCCACACCCCGAACCCACGCCCCGAACCCACGCCCTGAACCCACGCCCTGAACCCACGCCCTGAACCCACGCCCTGAACCCACGCCCTGAACCCACGCCCTGAACCCACGCCCTCGCGAACCCGCGAACCCACGCCCTGAACCCATGCCCCCGCCAACTCACTCCCACGAACCCACGCCCCCGCAAACCTACACCGGCTCAAAGGGGGCTCACCAGTGCGCTCAGTCCTGAGGCACGATCTCGCTTCCGAAGAGCTCACACAGCTCACATGTCTGTGTTAAGCACTGCTTTCAGGCTTACAGTAAGTATACAATGTTTGGTTGTTTTACAGTATGCTACTGTTTGCTTCACAAGCTAAATGTTCTAATCCCGTTGGAAAATCCTGAAATGAGTCAACCTGTCTTAGCTCATTAGCAATATTTTTAGTCTTATTTAGCAAAAAAGTAAAATAAATAATACTCTAAGTCTCAATATAAGCCCAAAAATACTTTTGACTATACTTCGGTTTTTGGGGTTTCGCAGGAAAAACAAAGGATTTGAGGGAAAAAATAATTCACAAAACTACACAGCGGAAAGTATTTCTGCGAGGAGCATGGCATAATCATTTTTGAATCCTTAACATATGTATAATTGTTCACTTTATCTTACAGATATTTACCTTGGCATGTCACATGGATCCGGGAGCCAAAACATATAAATGAACAGACTTCTGTCTCAGAGTGGAGTTTCTCTTTCCTCCCTGGTAGCTCTCTCCCTGAGTCAGTGCAACTCAACCTGGCTGAAGGCTGTTTCATGCTCCTCGCCAGGTAGACAGGAGCCACTCAGCTCACGGACCCGACGCAGCGTAACAGCTCTGCTTTGCCTGTAATAGTGGATTGATGGCTGTGCTAATTCACAGGCTTCGTTCCCCAGTCCCAGGCTTTTCATGCGGTGAATCAAATGAATGGGGAAAACACATGTGTATGAACATTTTCAATTTACATTACATTATTTTATTTTTTACTGCCTATGACAGGAGAGATAGCTATTTTTTTTTTGGATGAAAACCTATAAATACTTGAAAGGCAGTGTTTATTTCTGAACCTCTAGGAGGTTGTATATGTGTTTATGCTGATTAAACATGGGCATGCTATTTTCCTTTTTGATAAGTGACAAGTAACCTTATTGGAAGGACTTTTGTTATTGACCAAGATTCCCACTGGTATATTGTATATATTTTTGCCAAAACTCTCTTACCAAATAAGCATGTATTGTCTTTTTGGGCTAGTTGAGATTGAGATGTGTGATTGGAACGTTCTTAACTGAACATTCTAATGATGATGTCACAATCACTACCGGTAACTGAAAGCAGTGGAGTTCTAGGACAGTTGATGTAGAATGTTGAAAAAAAAACATTCTCTGCAAAGGGTTAAGGTCAGTCTTGTAAAAATATTATCTGAAGGGCTTTTGATGATTGATGTATGTAAAGACAAGGTGCAGAAACACAGGCAAGAGAAGAGAAGCTGCTGTCAGAGGCCATTCAATGTACTTCAATCTACTTCAATGCCACTGACGTACATTCATCCAGGCAGTCTCAGGTAATCCTCTGAATTAAGTCCTTTACAGTAGGTTGTATGTAGTTAAAGCAGTTCTTAGAGAATATCGAGGTGATGATGCGTTTGATGATGCGTGTGAAAGGGGAGTTGATTCAGCGCAGAACCGGTAGGAACAGGTACCGATGAGCTCCTAAAAAATGAACAGATTCCTCAAATTTAAAGAGCACGTGTTCAAATGTGATGCACGTTTAACATAATGGTTAAAAAGGTGCATGAAAACACGAAAAGATGCAATAGGGTGCACATATAGTAACTGTCTTGCATGTGCTGTTTGCAAGCCATTACTTAAATGTTATCTTTAACCATTGCTCAACTCAATTTGCTTTATTTTTTAACTGCACTAGATTTATTGATGGAATGCATATTCTCCACTGGCTGTTAAATGTTTTTATTTTATTTTATTGACGTAATCTTGTTGAGTTTAATTAGCAAACATTTGGTTTGAATCCGATGGGGCTGGTTTATGAGTGCAGGGTCCTAATTTTATGAGTCCTAATTTAAAGACAAGGACAAAAGCTAATATAGGAAGGCACTTAGAAGTGCTTACACCGTACATTCTCATAGCCTAACCTATAGCACACGCCTGTATTTTGATCACATGGGACCTCCTGGTTAAATTAAGGCTAAGTACATTTTTTAAATTAACACCATTTTAAAATTAACAGCAGTTAGCATTGCTGGTGAAACTAATGGCCATCACAGGACCCAGGCTGGCATTATTGATTGTATTCATAAAAATGTAATTGTGTCCAGATTAACCCTTTAAGAGATATGTGATTGCAATGTTCAAAACACTCCTATGCTGATGTAACTACTGGCAACTGAAAACAATGGAGTTCTAGAACACTGATTTAGAAAAAACAAAACAAAAAAAAAAACCCTAATCTTCTAAAGGTTCAAAAAGAAACTTTTCTATTAATTTCTAAATTGTAGATAAACTGCTTCATCAGAAAGAAGCTCCTTCTCTCCCTGGTTACAGAGGAGGACCCGTGTTGATGGACAGCAGCCCCTGTGAACTCAGGGGGGCCGAAGCGGACCGGTGAACCGGGACCTCACAGGGAGGGGGCGAGCGCACAGGGGCTGGGCTGATGGAGGCAGGGGAGGATTAGGAGCCAGCAGCCAGAGCCGGCTGCGGCCCTGCGGCTGGCATTCCTGCGGTGCCCCGGGGAAGAGGGGCGGGGCGGGAGCAGGGATTAGGAGAGGGCCGGGGAGACAGAGCTGTCACATTCCCCTCGGCATCCGGGAACCCGCCCGTTAGGATCAAACGGCAGGGGGGGGGGGGGGGGCTGAAGGAGGGGGGGAGGGAGCGGGGTGAAAGAAAAGAAGGACTCATTGTGGAAAGGGGCTTACGTAAGCGCGTAACGAGAAATAAAACGGCCGACGAATTATACACCTGGAAGCCGTCCATCCCGGAAGCTCGCAGGTCGTGTATCCTTTCTTCTGTTTCTTATCTCTGCAGAAAAGTGCGGCGCGCAGGAGACTCTTCCCCCCCTCGCCTCACAGCCACAGAGCTGTTGAAGGCCTGTTCTGTTGTTGGTTTGTAAAATTATGTAAGGCTGAGGAATTATGTGCAAGCCCTACATGTGTACTGAATAAAGTTGTGAAAAGCATTCATTTTTTTCTTTCTTTTTTTTCACAGATCAAACTCACTTGGGGCCAGAAAGGGGGAGAATGTACACACAGTTTTGTTTTCCAAGACCACTTGGAAAAACCTCCCCAAACAATATTACTTAAAAAAGGGTAACCACTAGCAACAGACTCAAACTGCCGATCAGAAACAATCACTCTGATGCCCATTTCAACAGTTCTGGATCACAGCTCTCACCACTATGACGTTACTGAAATTAGATTTTAGTGACTCCCATAAATGGCAAAAAAAACAGTTCATGTATATAACCGTAGTGCTTAACAACAGGGTGTGTCACATTCTCTCTCTGTCCCGACAAGTCATATCATTTTCTCGCTTGTTGACACCACAAAAGGCTCTGTTAAGCTCCTGGCAAGTTCTGTGAACCACGATCTAGGATTTATATTTCTGTGGACAATTTAATCGTCAACTGCTTGGTCAATCAACGCTCCACAACAGTCACTAAAGGAGACATGACCGTGTTTTTATTCTACCGACTATAGGCGTACAAAGGAGTCGTTCTGTGCAAAAATCTACCCCGATAAAGAGCGAGAAAGAGCGAAAGAAAAGGCTACATTGTGATTATGTAAACACTGACTTAAGAACCCATTGACCTGCATGCGGAACTGAGTCAGTCAAGAAGTGCTGAGGTGAATTCTTTGCTAAGGTGCATTGTACTTGAGATGCAGCCTACCCAACACAATGGGGAAACTCCAAAGCATTTCTGGTTAAGTCAAGAGACACTGTTTCCTACATTGCTCAGACCAGCTAAGCAAAAATTGATGTGATCCAAGCAATTTGGGGATCTACGAGGAATGCCTGAGAAGTCTCGAATTTCAGGGTAATTAATTATCGACCTCTCCCAGGGCTCATCCGATGGGAAACAACCAGGACTTATGGTCAGGCCAGGAATCTTTGGAGTCGGTGTTCATGCTGTGTCAGGGACAGAAATTCCATTTGAAAAAAATTCCGTTTCATGCAGTTCTCAGCAACCACAATGCACTTCTGGGCATAGAAGAACAGCACTATGGGAGGTTTTTGGGCGGGATTGTGGAGATACACAGCAGATCTCTTCTTGGTCCCACTGGTGCTCAGGGTTATAGTGTAGCACAGCTCAGACAGACTTTGCAACACACACTGGTACTGGTGCAAGGTACTGATTCCACCACAGCAAGTACCCAGCACAAACTATCCATTTAGATGTACCTTTCCTCTAATTTCCATCAGTACAGCAAGTAAATTTGTACCTGGTTTTAGACCCCGGATGGGGCATCCGTTCAGGTGAATTGTTTGTGCTTCAGACCTGGATTAAATAGATATGTAATTGTTTTGCATTCAAATACTTTTCTATGCTTTACTGAGCTTGTCTTTCACATTGGAACCTACAGAATACTCTCAAAAAGTTCCAACCCCACCCTCTTGTCTCCTTGGTTGGCTCAATTGCACCAGGCAACATCAGCCAAGCACAGAAAAGTATTTCAATCCAAAAACAATGACGCATTTGACCCGGGCCTGATGTGCTCAATAATTTATTTCAGAAGGACAGTTAAGACACAGCAAGGCTGAGTGGCCAGGGTCCCAGTAGAGTGAAAACAGCTGATCCACAGACAGGCACTTGTGTGAAGGAAGCGGTCTAGCGTTAGCCTCTCATTCTCGCAGAACAGACCCAGACAGTCACGCTATAAACCCCGGGCTGATCCTGCCCCCAGCTAACACCATTACTCACCTGTCACAGCCAACCAGCTTCATTTTTAATATCTGTCAGCCTGCCAGTGTTTCCACCTGCAGGCCAGGAAATGGTCCTTAGCACTCTGAAAACCAAGGCTAAACTATGGCCAGCCCCCCCATTTATGATTCATATCCATGCTGCCCATAGACACTGCAAACTACAGGGAAGGATTGGACTGTAAGCAACGGCTTATGAACTCATATGGGTTTACATTAAAGACAAGCTTTAAGAATGATCTATGCATATAAACCCGGTGCCCCTTATAGTCTTAAGTGGAATTGAGGATAAGACCTTCGTTCATCGATCCAAGCCTTTTATGCGTTCAGCAGTTGCTGAAACTACGGCAGTGAAAGTTGTGTGACTATAATCTGCGTATTGAAAGGACAAATTGCGTCTCGGTCGGATTGAATCTGAGCCATGCTGTGTCATTAGAGCACATGAATAAATGCCATTTGAACAAGAAACAATGAATTTTGTGAAGAGTGGAGAAGAGATTTTGTCCAAAATGACTCCAGAAGACATTGGTCTTTTGCTGTTTATTAGTTTATTTGCACATTAATTCGATGTCTGTTAAAGGGCCAGTTAGCCAGCGAGGCATCTGTAGTCCCTGGGCAACATGTCTTTGGACTGCGGGAGGAAACCGGAGTACAAGCACGGGGTGAGGATCTGTGCCAGTGGGGACTCAAACCCGCAACCTCCTCCAGTACTAGTGTCCATTCAACTGGAACCATATGTACTCAGTAAGTGTTGATTTAACACTGAGCATTTTACTGTGCACTGGGTCACCATACAGAGGGAGAGGGGAAAGCAACCTGATTTTAGCCACCATGAGTCAGGGTACTGAACATGTTACTCTGTTACACACCACAAGTCTGGGTACTGAGCACGTTACTCTGTTACACACCATGAGTCTGGGTACTGAACACGTTACTCTGTTACACACCGTGAGTCTGGGTACTGAACACGTTGCTCTGTTAAACACCACAAGTCTGGGTACTGAACATGTTACTCTGTTACACATCATGAGTCTGGGTACTGTACACGTTACTCTGTTACACACTATGAGTCTGGGTACTGAGCACGTTACTCTGTTACACATCATGAGTCTGGGTACTGTACACGTTGCTCTGTTAAACACCACAAGTCTGGGTACTGAACATGTTACTCTGTTACACATCATGAGTCTGGGTACTGTACACGTTACTCTGTTACACACTATGAGTCAGGGTACTGAACACGTTGCTCTGTTAAACACCCCATGAGTCAGGGTACTGAGCAAGTTACTCTGTTACACACCGTGAGCCTGGGTACTGGCCGATGGCTCCTCTCCCAGCTCTGCAGTGTTAATGAGTTGTCCTCCTGAGGCCACGGAGTGGCTGTAACACTGCTGGACGGTGGTGATGGTGGGGGGTCCTGGCCGGCTCTCGGCACAGGCTGGGCCGCAGCCCGGGACGGCCCTGATGCACCGGCTAAGCCCCGCTGGCGGTCTTCTCCCAGGGGACCCGTAAAGAAGCGGCTTAGGCCCGCCTCGCTGTGACTCCGCTTGATCAAAAACACTTCGCTCTCCATCCTGTTCCTCTCCGTGAGCGTCGTGCTAAAACAGCTGGAAATTATTAATGGAGAGAGAGAGAGTGAGAGGCGGGCGTTCCACCACACCGGCGAGACACTGTTGAATCCGAGGACTGGATTCTCTCACTGTCTCCCGGCGCCCCGTAATTACGCGTGAAAAGTACATCGCCGAAATCGGCGCTTAATTAACCCGTCGAAGGGTAGGATTTTTTGGAAGGAAGTCAGTGTTCTAGAACTCCATTGCTTTCAATTACCATGAGTTATTCTTACATCGGCACGAGAATGCTCAGTTCAGAACAGACGTGTGTCCTACACCATAAAGGGTTAATGAGATCCCTTTGTATGCCTCCACGGTGCTGGTGCAGGGTAATGAATGTCTTGTTAATAGCAGAGCTCGCTGCTTATTTAAAGCCTGTTGTGTCTCATGAGGCTGTATTCCTGAAAATGGATGATTTTTGGAATTGACTTTTTTATGCTGACATATTCGCTGACTCATTGAATCTCTGTGAGATGTAAGCAAGTTTCCCTATCTAGGGAAAAAGGTGGTTGGAAAAATGTGCATAATTTGGTTTTGCGCATAATTATTATATAAATCCTGTAGGTTTGGTTTCATACGTTGCATTTGTTCATGGAAATTGCATTGCTTAGGAATAGTGCCCCTTGTTAATTAACCATATAGCTTAATTACAAATGATTGTTGGTTTTCCACTTTGTGTTTTGCCATGTCTGTGGTTTATAGGAAAATGGTTTAGAGAAACAAAAACAAAAAAACTGGGGATTTCAATTGTTGTGACAGCAGCCAATGGCTTGAAAAGCAAGCAAAGTAAATGGTTTCATTTTATACTGTTTGAGTACAGCTCAGATAAACATCTAGTCCTGTAATTGTATAAGATTGGATAGATAGGGAAATTGCTTAAAATAAATTGCAATGGACATTTTTTCAAAGTGGAGAATATTGCACTAGTTGTCATAATCGTATTTGGCAAACAGTACTCTTTCTGTATTTATTCAAGGGATTTAAAGAGATTAAAAGCATTGGACTTTGCGTGACCCAGTTATTCAGCCATATGTGTGCTAATCTAATTGAATTGTTTCTTCAGTCCACACTGGAATTAAGGGAACAAACAGCCTCCATGGCAACCGTGGAGAATTCTAAACGATGCGTCTTTATCTGTGTGGATTTCAGAAATGGTTTTGCAAATTGAGAAAAAACAACAATGACATGATCAAATTGCATAATAGAATATGAGCAGTTCAAATCTGTACTGCCAAATCAAATCTTATGTTTTCACGTAGCTGTGCAGTTTCAACGGAAGCATCTTTCTCAGAATTTGAACCTGCTGTTTCCTGGTTACCAGCCCAGTTGTGTAACTGCAGCTTGTTATGAAGGATGGTGAGTGATGACATCATTAGCTTGGGTTCTCCTGGATTATCACACCTCGGCATCAGCGAGGTGGAGCAGGTGGAGCAGGGGAGGAGAGGAGCAAAATAAGACCTGATTAAAGGCATCTGTTTCTACAGGTCTTGTCCTTTAGCAAAGTCTGTTAGCCATTGTCAGAAACCTGCTGGAAAATGTTGAGCTCATTTGCAAATGCTCCGGAAGGGAAATCTGGTGAAAACCTTCATTTTGACCACATTTATAGTAAGCACTTTACAATTACTTTACATACAGGAGTAAAAAAGTAATTTTATGGAAGCATATCTATCTGCAGAAACACCCCTGTGCAGAAGCAGTGCATCATGGACCTATTGCCAGGGTTCTGCTGCATAAAGATATGCTGAGCATGCAGTGTACCTCATTGTATCTTATGGCTGCAGTGCGCCAAACGGCTTCTTCGTTACACAGTGAGGACAAAGCTCAGATCGTTCTGATTATTGGCAGTGAAATTATGAGCAGTTTCTGAACAAATGACAGAGTGACAGATAACGACCGTTTAAGCAACACCGATACGACCACCAGTGAGCTCAGTCTCAACGCAGGAGCGCATAATGAGATCTCAGTTACAGTTTTTCAAAATCGGCAGAAAAAAATAGAATAAAAATAAATAAATAAAAGGAATGTCTGGGCTTCCCAGACAGTTGCTCGGTTCCATTATGAACTCAGCAAAGTGTGAAATCCAATAAGGCAGTGAAGGCACGGTTGTTTTCTGAGTAACACCTTCGGAAGCCACACAGGCGATAAACTTGTTAGACAATTCGGATGATTTCATTGTTTCCTAAGATTGTCCACTTCTTTTTTTTTCCTCCCCATCTTCCTGCAGTGTTGTTTAAAAGTTTATGAGTGGCAGTAAATTTTGAAACTCACAGTGCTCAATGGCTCATGTAGTTGCCTCTGCAATAGAGAAAGTAAAACCGAATTTAGCTTCAGCTTAGAGAGTTTCCCTGCATTATGCATTTATGCCAAATAAAGTACATTTTTACTTTTCCATTCGTGTTCCCAAACATTCAGCCTCCCCCTGGGCATCTTTCCGATCACATTTATTCCGCATTCCACATTATTCTCCACCAAAGAAATGTACAACTCTATTACTGGCCGATCCAGCCCCTGCCCATGAAAAGGATCTCCTTCTATAAACTGGCCCAAACGATTACGGCCTGGTTTCAGTTAAAAGTTTTATAGATAATCAACACAGCCACTGCTTTCAAATAAGCCAGGAGGCCAGAAGGATGTCATGAGTTTGGTCTCACAGTGTGGAGGGGTAGACTATCCAAAGTATAGCAGAGGTAGAAAATCCAGGCGTCAGAAAGTAAAAGTCTGGCCGTGCCTTTCTTCTGCCCGTGAAGAATTGGATGAAGGATGAAGAATTGTGCTAATTCGCAAACAACAGGTGATTGGAACAAAATACAGAGGACTTTTATTTTCTGAACCTGGATTTTCAGTCCTATACAATTTCATTTTATTTACAGAAGACAAAGGCGCTTCAGTAACAGAAGAGGGGGAAAAGGACAAGGGCAAACGCCATGCCAGAACCACCGAACAGCATGAAGCACATGAAGTGCTTTCCGCGTGTGCAGCAATGCATCAGCCGCTGCTGAGTGTCACCGCGGAGCAGCTGTGTTTCCTAAGTAACGCTGAACTGGCCCCAGAGAGGGCTGCGATGGGGCCAGGGAAAGTGGTGCGGTTCATCCGAGTTTAGCGCGTCCGCGGCCCTCTCGGCGGCCTCACAGTCTCGCAACGTGACCCCCGCACATGTTCGGTCGAGTTTCCCTGGCGGCCTCGAGGCCGTTCCGCGAAAAGCGGAGGTCCTCCCCGCTCCTCGGCGAGATGAAGCTCTGGCACGGGAGCCGACGTTCGAGCGCCTGCTACGCCGCTCTGTCCGCCAGCCGACGTCATCTGGAGCGCAGAGGAAGAAGAGGGAGAGAAGCCATGCCAGGTGGCTCCGAAGCCTACATTTCTACGGCGGCCTGTAGCGGCCTGTAGCGGCCTGTAGCGGCCTGTAGCGGCCTGTAGCGGCCTGTAGCGGCCTGTAGCGGCCTGTAGCGGCCTGTAGCGGCCTGTAGCGTAGTGGTTAAGGTCAATGACTGGGACACGCAAGGTCGGCGGTTCTAATCCCGGTGTAGCAACAATAAGATCCGCACAGCCGTTGGGCCCTCGAGCAAGGCCCTTAACCCTGCATTGCTCCAGGGGAGGATTGTCTCCTGCTTAGTCTAATCAACTGTTTGTCGCTCTGGATAAGAGCGTCTGCCAAATGCCAATAATGTAATGTAATGTACCCCTGCATGTGTTCACTGAGGCCGCCGTGCTTCAGAGATCTGTATGGAGACTCTAGACCTGCGTTCGCAATGAAAATGGAAAAACGGCTCTTTGATAAATGCCATTCAATGCACCCGTAAATCTGTATTTGGTGAAAGACGCTTTTGTTGCGTTGCCTTTCACTCGCTCCATACATGTTCCCAGTGCATCCGTGAACGCCTGCGGGTATCAATCTCCACCGCAGGAAGCTTCCACCAAAGTAGGTGATAAAAAGCATCAACACAGGTCTGAGCCCAGAATCAGCGCTCAACACTGGGTATGGTGTATATGTGGCTGGAGAGGAGCTGGTTGCTAGCAGGAGGGCCAGTGTACATCTGACCTAGCTGCACTACACGCATGCACTACTCGCCTGGTCGTTGGGATGTGATCATAATGATGATAATGTCACAGATCTCCAAACGATCGTGATGTCACACCTCCCCAGATGATCATGATGGGCCTGACCAAGTTCTCCTTCGCAGGAGACTCAACTTACTTCAGACAGAACTGTTGCGTAATGTTCGCGCCCGTCCAAACAAATCAACAGGAGACGGTTTTGAGATAAGAACTTAAAAACGGATTATCATAACACGGGCTTTCAACGTTGCCTCCGGTTATTTCTGCTGAAGAATCATTAATGAATCATCCTCACACCAAAAAGATGTCTACGAGGCAGGATGTATAGCAATTTCCAGGTAGGTCGGTAAATGACTTTACAAACAGATAAGGAGGGTTATTAGTAATAGACATGTGGATGTCAGTGAATGCACAGAGGTGAAGCCACACTCTGCTGTGCTTTGGAGGACCCAGGGGCCTAGCTGAGGGTGGGATGGGCGGGTTAGTGAATGCACAGAGGTGAAGCTACACTCTGCGGTGCTTTGGAGGACCCAGGGGCCTAGCTGAGGGTGGGATGGGCGGGTTAGTGAAGGCACAGAGGTGAAGCCACACTCTGCCGTGCTTTGGAGGACCCAGGGGCCTAGCTGAGGGTGGGATGGGCGGGTTAGTGAATGCACAGAGGTGAAGCCGCACTCTGCCGTGCTTTGGAGGACCCGGGGGCCTAGCTGAGGGTGGGATGGGCGGGTTAGTGAATGCACAGAGGTGAAGCTGCACTCTGCCGTGCTTTGGAGGACCCAGGGGCCTAGCTGAGGGTGGGATGGGCGGGTTAGTGAAGGCACAGAGGTGAAGCCACACTCTGCGGTGCTTTGGAGGACCCGGGGGCCTAGCTGAGGGTGGGATGGGCGGGTTAGTGAATGCACAGAGGTGAAGCCACACTCTGCCGTGCTTTGGAGGACCCAAGGGCCTAGCTGAGGGTGGGATGGGCGGGTTAGTGAATGCACAGAGGTGAAGCCACACTCTGCCGTGCTTTGGAGGACCCGGGGGCCTAGCTGAGGGTGGGATGGGCGGGTTAGTGAATGCACAGAGGTGAAGCCACACTCTGCCGTGCTTTGGAGGACCCAGGGGCCTAGCTGAGGGTGGGATGGGCGGGTTAGTGAATGCACAGAGGTGAAGCCACACTCTGCCGTGCTTTGGAGGACCCGGGGGCCTAGCTGAGGGTGGGATGGGCGGGTTAGTGAATGCACAGAGGTGAAGCCACACTCTGCCGTGCTTTGGAGGACCCGGGGGCCTAGCTGAGGGTGGGATGGGCGGGTTAGTGAATGCACAGAGGTGAAGCCGCACTCTGCGGTGCTTTGGAGGACCCAGGGGCCTAGCTGAGGGTGGGATGGGCGGGTTAGTGAATGCACAGAGGTGAAGCCACACTCTGCCGTGCTTTGGAGGACCCAGGGGCCTAGCTGAGGGTGGGATGGGCGGGTTAGTGAATGCACAGAGGTGAAGCCACACTCTGCTGTGCTTTGGAGGACCCGGGGGCCTAGCTGAGGGTGGGATGGGCGGGTTAGTGAATGCACAGAGGTGAAGCCACACTCTGCGGTGCTTTGGAGGACCCAGGGGCCTAGCTGAGGGTGGGATGGGCGGGTTAGTGAATGCACAGAGGTGAAGCCGCACTCTGCGGTGCTTTGGAGGGCCCAGGGGCCTAGCTGAGGTTGGGATGGGCGGGTTAGTGAAGGCACAGAGGTGAAGCCACACTCTGCGGTGCTTTGGAGGACCCAGGGGCCTAGCTGAGGGTGGTTTGGGCGGGTTAGTGAATGCACAGAGGTGAAGCCACACTCTGCGGTGCTTTGGAGGACCCAGGGGCCTAGCTGAGGGTGGTTTGGGCGGGTTAGTGAAGGCACAGAGGTGAAGCCACACTCTGCCGTGCTTTGGAGGACCCAGGGGCCTAGCTGAGGGTGGGATGGGTGGTGTGATCACACTGGGGCCTGTGGTGGGCGGGGCCCGGAGTGAGGAGGGGCCCAGGGCAGGGAGGGACGCATGCTGGAGTTTGTGTGTCGGTGACAGGAAGACTGCTGAGCTGTACTGATGAACCGGGAGACGACATTTGCCCATGCTAAAAATACCTTTGATTTGCATAGCATATCTCCCCCATGGTTGCGAACCAATAATGTGTTTTCTCTTTTTTATTTTGGCAGTACAGCAAATAGCTGACACATTCATGTTGTAAGAGGTGGAAAAATGTTTAAATGGTCGCTTCTATTATCTGTATATTTATCTGTCGGTTTGTGCTTCGCAAAGGTACGTGGGGAAAAATTTGTTTTTGATCTATCACGTGATTGGCCTGCTTTGAACTGGGCTGTCGCGATTATGACTGCAACCGATAGCTAGCAAGAGCAAGTGATGCATAAAAAAGTAGAAAAGAGGAACTGTAAAATGTAGCAAAACCAAAGGCAGATTAGCTGTTTTTTTAACTAGCAACCGCCTTTGGCGATGCGTGCACTCCCTTGATTCTCAATTCCACCATACGATTGCTGCCACAGCTAAATGCTCGTTCTCACCGCTAAAAAGTTCTCAGGACCTGCTTAAGGAGCAGAATGGGACAAGAGGTTATCAATACTTTCAATTGAAAATGACAGATGATTGTGGATGATTTTGCAGAGCGCGAGTTGTGCTGCGTATCCTTTTAAATGAGCGCGCAGCATTATTAGTCAGAAAGTAATGTAATATTGTGATGCTGTCTCCTATCTGTTAGTAACGTTACTGCCAACTGCTTCGGAGGACTGGCCAGCGCTTATCCCTATGCTTTGTCAACGGTCTGTGGTCCTGAATAGCTGGTGCAATAGGCCCGATGGGTCTTAGTTACCTCCCTGGGAAGAGCTAAACCACACTGTAACCTTCCACAGCATCATAAATGCTTTTAATCACCATGATCTCTTATCAGCAACATTCATTTCCTTCTCTGAACATATTCATAGAAAAGGCATTAAAAGGTTTCTGTATAATCTCACGCATACTCATGTCTGAGAGATCAGCATGACGTTTACAGATAATTGCTCCCAAAAATGTTGATGAGAAAGGGGAATAAAATATGAGTAAATTTTATCTTTGAAATGTAAATTTGCATCTGTTCAAGTAATATGAGCTGACACTGACTTACCAAAAGAATGTTTCCAGTACAGTTTAGTGTTTACGCAGGAACACATTTAAACTGTGAAAAGTTTGACTTAAACTAGCTTCATTACCTCCGATTCCTTTACAACTCAGCATCAAAGAGCGAGCTCTGTGCATGTGGCACAGATAAAATGGTACATGCACTTGGCACAGTTGAAATAGTTGATGCACTCAGCACAGTTAAAATGATAAATGTGCTCTGCACAGTTAAAATGGTAAATGCACTCAGCACAGTTAAAATGGTAAATGCACTCTGCACAGTTAAAATGGTAAATGCACTCTGCACAGTTAAAATGGTAAATGCACTCAGCACAGTTAAAATGGTAAATGCACTCAGCACAGTTAAAATGGTAAATGCACTCAGCACAGTTAAAATGGTAAAGGCACTCTGCACAGTTAAAATGGTAAATGCACTCTGCACAGTTAAAATGGTGAATGCACTCAGCACAGCTGAAATGGTAAATGCACTCTGTTCTCTGTAGAGTTGAAATTCAAGGGCCATGCAGAATGTACACAAGAACTAACCTCAGAAATGTCACCTTCACCAAGTTTGAAATTCTTTGTAGCCTGTTTTCTGAGAAAAAAGATCAAAGATAAATTCAGTAGGAAGTGGGTGAGCTAAATTACCTTGTCCAGATAGTGCAGTCGACTAAGAATTTATATACAGCATCCTGTCATCTTCAAAAATGCAACACGGGGCATTTTATTTAGGAATGCATGGATTGATTAATGAAGGAAGAGACTATAAACTATGCCCACAAGGCTGTTTCTCAGTGGCTGTTCATTACAACTCCATTTACCACACCATCATTTACCTATAGGCCTAGTATACTTTCACTTGGTTTCCCAGGGCAACCAAACCACAGCACTTCCTGCTATATCACAAGAGGGTTGTATGTTCTCAGAAAAGCACTTTTTTTTAAAACTACCTTAGAAAAATGTATTTATGTTCTTTTTCCAACCACATTGCATTATCTTTGTCTATTTTTGTCCCAAAGTGGGTTATTACAAATGGAACTAGAGTACAGGTTTTATGCTGACCTATATTGGATCCTGTTATTGAAAGGATTTGGTTATCTCTGGAACAGAAGGAACCATAATAGCACCATGGTTCTAAATGGTTCATTCTGCAGTCCAACAGTCCGCTTCCTCTTCATCGCTGATGCTGACACAGAAGCACAGGAGAACCTGATACCTGGGCAGCACAGGTGGAATATGTAAAGGCAAATCCTTTAGCTTCTATCCATCATACAATATGGAGGACACACGCATGCACGCACACACACATGCACATGAATAAACACACACCTTATTCATCCTAATTAATTCTAATTCACATATAATTCACGTTCCTAATTCATTTTCACTTCTAATATGGCAAGAGAGTTTATAATGGATCTCTAATAACAATTGTATGATGCCCCACTTCTGAAAAGGAACCATAACTCAACAGGGTGGATAACTAAAAAGCTCCAGTCGTCTTTATTTCCCTCCTGCTGTGTGAAAACGCTCCATGGGAGACAGAGTAAGAACACAGCAACAACAATATCAATATCATTTTCTGCAATTTTGGAGCATTTGGAGCAATATGAATAAAGACACGGGATGCGTGTTTCAGCGGTAGCGCAGTACACGTCGTCTGGAAGTGCAACTTGGAAATGAAGATGGATGTTTCCTCATCAGCAGACACTGCATTGTGAATGCTTTATAGTGAAACCCATTAGCATTATAGAGCAGATCCATTGATTAACCGGTAAAATCAGGAGCAAAACAGTTAATATTCTCTTTTTTGCGGCGTGCCGTGTAGATGTTTGATCTATTTAAATGATTTCCCTTTCAATCTTGCAGAAAACGAAAGCGCTGACTGCTGCTTGATGAAGCCCATTCACATGTTTATCAGTTAGCAACACTGAGTTATTGACAGTCAGCTGTATCAGTGGGCTGATAAGCAACGGGAAACGTGAACGGGTTTGAGCCAAAATGTCAGCGTCATGCTCGTGATTTGCCATTATTAGGTCCGGCTGTGCTCAGCCCTTGACTTATACACAGACCCATGTGGAGACATCCTTTACATTATTGGCATTTGGCAGATGCTCTTATCCAGAGCGACGTACAGTTGATTAGACTAAGCAGGAGACAATACTCCCCTGGAGCAATGCAGGGTTAAGGGCCTTGCTCAAGGGCCCAACGGCTGTGCGGATCTTATTGTGGATACACCGGGATTAGAACCACCGACCTTGCGTGTCCCAGTCATTTACCTTAACCACTACGCTACAGGCCGCCCCTAGTTGAGCCGTCAAGAGCTGCTCAGAGCCATTCTGGAATATTCAACTGTACCATTACGGCAAATACGGCTGGGACGGCTTGGTTAGAAGGAACAGAGGGTAAGTGGTCATCGTGAAATCGTGCCTTCACAAGACGTTGTGTACTGGTGCATTATGTCAGAGCAGAAGCTGAACATTAGGAAGTAATGGGATTCATATAAAAAAACTACATATCCCATCATGCCCCTTTACTGAATCCCCAGCCCTGCCACACGATGTCTGTGGAGCCTGGATTGGCCGCTTGGCACAAGATGGCCCCCTTCCCAGCCCAGCGTGGATTAGTGGACGCAGACGGGCTCCAGATTCTCTCTTCTCTCTCTCTCTCCGCGCCTTGTGCTGGCTTCAGTTTCAGAGAAGCCCCCAGAAATGCTTTCACACTTTTTGGGCGGGCATCAAGTTGGCCGAATGCGCGTGGCCCACTCGTGTCTGTTGGATTGCTTGGATCGGGTACACACACACGCTGAGCGAAGACCTTCATTCTCTTCCTTCTTCAGGGCCTGAAACGACACCGCATCGCACAGCTTGCGCGCATTGTCCTACTTACGCCAAACGCATATTCCGAAACTGCTCCTTCCTTTTCTAAATTTGAATACGATTTGGGAATATATTCTGAATTTAGGTAGAGCGGTTCATATTTAGCCCGTGCACACAGACGATAATTGCTGTCACGCCTTCATTAAATTTTACATAATCCGTTGACCTGGAACAAAAAAAAAAAAAAAAAAGAACGCATTGGCAGGAATTTACTGACACCGAGAAATACGACTAAAACAAAAGCTTGAGAACGCACCGCGTTCTGCGACAGAGTGCTCGGCGATGAGTGTGTTTCGCCTCAGTTACGCGCAGATGCCTTCGTTCAATACCCCGCTCGCAGCGGATGAAAATGATAGCGACGCCGGCCTTGTTAAGGGGGTGTCAAGCCCGCTTCAGCTCCGCTGGCCTCAGTTGTCCCTTTGTCCTCCGTAAGACCCCCCGAGCCGCGCCTATTCATGGGCTCATAATCGGTTTAGGAGCGGGGTATGGGGAGAAACAGCTGACTCCGAAAGGCAGCGTAGCCCACCGGAGTCCCGTGTGTGCGTGTGTGTCCTGGGCTTTCATGTTTCGCGCGGCGCTCTGTGAACTGCGCACGGCAGTGCGAAACGGGCCCCGCGTCGCCTCTCATCCGCTCCGAAACGGTCGAAAAAAAAGAAAACGCTGTCAAATGTGACACGACGAATGTGCTCGGAAGCGTTTTTCTTTTTCCGACCGGTCTAATTACTCCCCCTTCCAGCCAACCCCCCCCCCCCCCAGCCCCTAAACCCCGCTCCCCACCAACAACAAAATACAGTAGCGCCCAAAGTGCGGGTGAGAATCCATTATCAGTGGCCGGATTAATGCGTTAAACTGGCTCAGAACGCAGAGACAAACAAAATGGAGGCGAGAGCGAATGGGGCTGAGATGAATCTGCAGGAAGCTCTCATTATGTGGCGTAATTGATTAAAAGCACAGAGAGCGGGAGGTATACATCTTCCCCGATGAAGGGGTTAATTGTGCATGACAGACCTAACAATGCTTCCTGGGCCTGTGCTGGCATGGTAATTGGGCAGATTTGTTTCGCTCCTGTAAATCATGTGAAAAACAGGCCCTTTCGCACTGGCACTCCAAATAAACGCTTCTACAAAATAAATTGCTGTAAAGGATTACTTGCCAGCAGCTACACATAATGCAGAGAGAGCGGAAAGCAGTCTTCAGATTTTGATGTTGAAACTGCTTTTTTGTTTGGTGGGGGGGTGGCTCTCCATCACAGTGCGACTCACAGAACAGTACATTTTTGTTTGTGTTAATTGAAAACAAAACGTCTGTAACTATCTGGTACAAGGAAGGTTATTATGAACCATACAGCCACAATGCGTCATACATGCATGACTGGAAACACATGCAGCTGTGAACACCTATTTTAGCTCTTATGCCGTGTACCTGGAAAGTAAGCACAGTTTTGTGGTGTGAAGTTTAATACGATAATGCTCATTTACAGGTAAAGAATGAATACTGAACTCGTAGTCTGTCCTGACTATGCATGTTTATATATCAGACTGAAAAATACTTTTCTCTTTACTTTCTGAGACATTACCCAAGAGACCCGTGTTTAAGTCTGAAAGGAAATGATGTGGCACTGGGATGTCTGTTGGCAAGAGAGGTGAGCATTCAGAACTGTTCAAAACACCCTGTTCAGGATGTCCCTTGAGAATAGCCACAGTAGCATGTTATACATTGTTTCTCTTTTTACACACACACACACACACACACACACACACACACACAGTGGCGCGAGTTGGCACCGATTCACCAACAGCTGGTCAAGGCAGTTAACTGAGTGTGCACTTGGCTGAAAGCTCAAAGCTCTTTTATTGGCAAGAGAGGACAGGCTATAAGGCCCTACTGCTTTCCTCTTTCTATTAAAACGGAGCTATGAAAAAAAAACTGAAAAAACGCCGCTACCCGATTACCTTGGCACGGCGCCAGGCCCTGTGTGTCATTGGCCCGCCTGGGTATCTCCATGGAGACCAGAACACTGGCGGTGCCAGGAGAGCAGCTGGCGGATGGGTGGTGGATTATGCGCCAAGCAGATTTACTGGCAGTCAATGCCGCCTGGCCCTCGGAATGGCATCGGGGAAGAATAAGAAGGGAGACCTGTTTAATGGGGGGTAGGAGAAGGTTTTTACCCCCCACAATGGGTGCGTGTCTCACACATTCGCCCGGGAAGAGGCCGAGAGGGACGGAAGACGGGAGGGTTGTGAGAACAGGGCGGCCATTTTGGAAGTTCTGCTTTGTCGCGCCCCGCAGGATTTCTCCCACTGGCGTAGCGACCAGCAGCTGCGAGATGTTTTGTCTCTTTGAAGGATTTGTAACTGCCGTTTCTCCCCTTAAACAGAGCGAGGCAGGCTGTCGTCGAAAGTGTTTTTTTTTTCTTCGAAAACAATTCGGGTCAGCAGCTAGAGTGCTCGTGCTTCGTCTGCTCCGTGTGTCATGTCAGTCATCATGGCAACGGCTTGAAGGGAGGGAAACCGCATCAGCCGGGACGCATCACACCACTTCCTGTGACTGCAGAGAGAGTCATGCTTTTCACCCCACTTAACAGACTTTAAATACCATTTAAGATGTTAACAGCAGAGCAGGAACATTCAAGGGTCAGAACGTAAAAGTCAAAGATTCTCCCGCCCGTGAACTCAGCTAGCTGATTTCACTGATTAGCCCTACATCCTGGCTAAAGAATTGTGCTAATTAGCAAATCCAGCTGACTGGAACAAAATACAGGGGAGAACTTTCTGAACCGGGATCTGGTTAACAGGAAAATGTTTACTTGACCTATAGTACCAAGCTCACACTGAGTACAAGCTCCTTCAAAGTGTGATAAATAAATGGCTAGTAACATTTACCTAAGCAAAAGCTTTCGTTTCCCCTGTCTTGCCAGAAACGAGCAGCTCATGTGAGATGCATAATGGTCATGAAAGCAGGAGTGTGCGATCAGATGGCAGGCCAGTGGCAAGAGATTCACAGCCAAAGGAAGTCCGGGGGTTTGCGTGTGCCCTGGCGCCAAACCCACCGCCCGAGCCGCCAGGGCACAGGCGAAAGAGCACTTCTTTTGAATGTTTTCGGCCGAAACCGCGTGTTTGAGACGGAGGAGGTCGGGAGGGGTGGGGTCGGGTGACTGATTGCACGGCTGTGGTGCTATTGACAAAGTGTCAGAGGGCTTCGGCATTACCGCCAAGGACCGCTCAGCGTCCTCACGCCCCGACCGCCACGCGCACTTTACTGCAGATAACCATCTCAGCGGCTCTCACGAGCCACACGCGTCCAGCGAGGCCGCGTCCGGGAGAAAAACCCCCCCGAAGAAGGAGACGTATGAAATATGGGACGAGGCTTTGCAGAGAGAGTAAAGTGGAATTATCCTCCTGACAACGTGTCTGCCGCCGTTATTAATCCTCCCAGAGTGACGCCAAACTCAAACAATCTGAAGGCTAATCATAACAGCGGAAAGGGAGAACGTCTGCGCTGACAATCTGTGAAATTAATGCAAGGCGCGCGATCCGTCTCCCGGTCCCAGCCCGTCGACCGCAGCTCGTCCGGATCTCTCGCTGGAGCACAGGATCCGCACATCCGAACCGTTTCCGGGCCATTCCGCACGGGCTGGGCCAGACGCGGTGAATTGATCGGTCCATTTAGCGCAACAACGTTCTGCGTTTCGCGGACACTGTCGTTCGCCGCTTTCTCCATCGCCAAACTAATTACACAGTCGATGAGCTGGTTTGTGTAAAAGTGATACGCATTCGTTTTCAGAATCAGCCCTTTTTCATAGATTATTTTGCTAGCTGTCATCAGCCCAAGCTCAATGATGTACGCTAACCGTTCTGAGGCAGAACAGGTCAATACGGTCGGTAAATTCTGCGGGTTGAAACAGCATGCGACGGAATATTTTTACTTTTAATTTCAGCGAATACATTTCAACTTTCACATTCATTTTCAAATGAACTTGTTTGAGGGCGATAGAACCTATGTCGTGATATGCCCCGCACACACCGGTGTGAAGCTAGTGACAAAAAAAGAGAGAAAAAAAACCCCTCCATAAAGCAGGTACCATCAGAAACTAGAGGAATGATGGAAAATACTATGAAAATATGACCCAGGTTGAAAAAAACCACACGGATTTTCCTATAACGCTGGCTTTGGCTGGGAAAGGAGATGGGTGTTTCCCCTGGCGATGATAGTATAGCCAGAGCCGTATTCATAATCGTATTCCACGTCCCGTTCACGTCAGCTCGCATGCCGGCCAGCTCTTCCGCCTACTGTCTGGCATTCCCGTTTAGTCTGCTCATCGTGAGGCTGAGATTCACGGCAGGAAGAGACTGTAGGAGGCTCCGTGAGCACTGTCAGTCATCAGTCGCTATGAGTAGCGCGAATAATAAAAAAATAATAATAATTGCAGAGCAGCTGGACTGCAACCTGCCACTTCAGATTAACCCAGGAGCGACGGAGCCAAGAGGCACTCTCTACAGCGGCGGAGTGCAGCATCTGTCGCGTCCTGAAATGCTGAAACGCTGAAGCGCTGAAGCGCTGAAATGCCGTCCCTGAGACAACAGCACTGGGGTTAGTCGTGGCCAGGCCTGAACGGAGCCAAAATGGCGCGTTCTGAAACGCAGGAATGCCATTCTATAGACGACAGCACTGGGGTTAGTCGTGGCCAAGCCTGAACGGAGCCAAAATGGCGCGTTCTGAAACGCAGGAATGCCATTCTATAGACGACAGCACTGGGGTTAGTCGTGGCCAAGCCTGAACGGAGCCAAAATGGCGCGTTCTGAAACGCAGGAATGCCATCCTATAGACGACAGCACTGGGGTTAGTCATGCACAAGCCTGAACGGAGCCAAAATGGCGCGTTCTGAAACGTAGGAACGTCATCCTATAGACAACAGCACTGGAGTTAGTCGTGGCCAAGCCTGAACGGAGCCAAAATGGCGCGTTCTGAAACGTAGGAACGTCATCCTATAGACAACAGCACTGGAGTTAGTCGTGGCCAAGCCTGAACGGAGCCAAAATGGCGCGTTCTGAAACGCAGGAACGTCATCCTATAGACGACAGCACTGGAGTTAGTCGTGGCCAAGCCTGAACGGAGCCAAAATGATGCGTTCTGAAACGCAGGAATGCTATCCCTCAGACGGCGACACTGGCGTTAGTCACGGCCAAGCCCGAACAGAGCCAAAATGTCTGCCTCACACAGGCGTCGCCTCTCTTCCGACGCCGCCGGTCGGCTCAATTTGTACTGCTGAAGATACGGTTTCCATCGAAGGGCTGTTTTTATGTCCTGTTGCCCGTGATTTATCGCGCTTTATTGGATCCTCGCAGAAAGCAGGAGGGAGCAGCCCAGGGAGCAGTCTGATTGCGGCACACAGAAAATGAAAATGAAATATCTACGCGCGGAGGCGGGCAGAGGGAAGGGCAGCGGCTCACCGGCGGTCAGTGACAGTGGTGATAGAGCGCTGATAATGTAATGACTTAATATCCTGTCAGTCATTAGTAGGGTGTCCAGTGGGAGGTAATATGGAGTATTGATTACAGCGACCCCCCCCTCCCCCTCCCCCTCCCCCGCCCCCGGTCCATAATGTCGCAGTGCCGAGACCTCTGCAGACAAGCCCCTGAGCTGTTTCAGCCTCATATTTAGATCTGCTTTCAGAGTAAACACACGGCTGAATAGGCCCGCTTTTGAGTACGTACTAATTCCGTGCTCGATACGGTCTTCTTCGGGGGAAATGAACAGCCTGTTGCGTGTCCTGCCGAAGTAAGAAAGGATTGCAGAAGGCGCGTTTTCTCTGGGAATAAAAACCCAGCCTTTCCAGAGGCATTATGCGCTGCATATTTCTGTGCTTTTAGAGGCTTAAGAATCTCTTCTCTCTGTAGCAGGTGTGAAATATGAAGCACGGGAGGAATCGCATTGATCACAGCACGGTGTTTAAACAGCACTGATAGACCGTGGTCATTTTATCTTTAGTTTTGAGTGGTATCTCTATTCAAGTTGAACTCACACTGTTAAGGTGTTATTTAACGCTGAACATTTCTCTGTACGTCTATGAATTGAAAAAGGATCCTCGGGCTGATCTTAAGCATCACTCTCACCTTACCGAGGGGGAAGATGAGGCGGATTTGATGACAGATCTCGAAAGCACAAATCATCTCGCAACCCTCCCCTGTCGCTGCATTAATGGCATTAATAAATTAATAATTTACATGCCACAGACATCCAGCCTGGAAGACTGCAGCCTAGCAACGAGCTGAATTATCCTCCATTTGGTGTCATGCCAATGGTGGAACATGAAATTATGTTTGAGAGCTGCTCTCTCTCTCTCTCTCTCTCCCCCCCCCCCACCTCCATATCAGAAGGATGAAATATGAAAGATGAAATATGATCCAGAGCAAGGAGACAGAACCTGATCCATCGTGGAAATGATTTATCCACCATCGTTTGTCCCTTTGGGGTTGGGGCAACCAGGAAGTGCTATGTAATGACTGAAAATAAGAGTGGGGGGGCAGGATAAAAGAAACTGAGAGAAAAGGAATAAGTGAAAAGACAAAGAGCTCGGGACACTGTTAAAAATGTGCCTCCCCCGCACTGCCTTTTGGTTTTTTTTGCCTTTAAGCACGACTTTCCGCTCCAGTCTCAAACAGACAGAGTGTAAATATGAGACTCCTGAGCCATCCACAATCTCCCTCATGCCGGTATGCTTTGATGCAGGTCGCCCACGCCCATATCCATTAAAAAAAAAAGAGTCAAAAAGAGACTAAAACCCCCTCAGGGTGAAGGTGTGTGATCTAAGCTGAGTTTGCAGGCTGCCTCTCTCCCCTGGAACTAACACCCCACAGAGAGGGCATAGTCCACTACAAACAAAGATGCACACACAAACCCACAAACAAACATGCGCACACAAACCCACAATGAAACATGCGTGAACACACAAAACGAGCAAACAAACTCACAAACAAACATAACACACAAACACGCACACACAAACCCAGAAACAAACACGCACACTCAAACCCACAAACAAACACGAGCACACACACAAAACAAGCAAAAAACAAACATACATACACAAACAAACATACATACAAACAAAAAGGCAATCAAACCCATAAACAAACCCAAAAACAGACAAACACACACACCAAACAGACAAGCAAACACACACAAAAACAAATGAAGAACAAGATAAAGCGTAACAAAACCTGGAATCTAGACAATATGTAGGTGGAAATCACAGTTGAGAGACATTTTGACATAAACGGACTAGGTTAATCCCAATATAGCTCAGGTATATAGCCTGGCTACATATAGTTGGCTAGAAAAAGTTCACGTTGCAGCCAAGTTTAACTGTGTTTTCACCTGAACACCTAGATGGCATTTCACCAACTTTTCTCCACAGAAATGTACACTGGGAAACAGGAAATGGTAACACCTGAGGACTCTCTGGCTGGCTCTCTGCTGGTCCAAAGCACTGCCAGGCCTTCAGGGCACGGATCCCACGCAGTGAAGCGTTTCCCAGGCTGTGCTGGTGCCCGGGGCATGAAACGTGATGACATTCCCTTGGCAAGCGAAGGTTTATCTGGAATAGGTGGGAGAGGTGTGGGAGGAAGAGCGAGCGATGCAGTTTTTTGCCGTCATCACCTAATTGCATATTTTATACATGCTAAACTATACAAGGATACAACCAAATTTGGATTGATTTTCTTGACGCACTTGTTCTGCCACTTTGACTGGCACATAAAAAAAAAAAAAAAAGAAAAGAAAAAAAAGAAAACCAGTCGAAAAAATTTTCCACTCTGCAGACTGTTTCAGTTTTTAAGTCTTGTGTTAAAAAGACACCAAATACCGGCTTAGTTAATGTACATCACTGCCTGACCAGACACAGGCGCCCTTCTCACATACCAGGTCTGATACCATGACCGTATCACCAAACATACCCTGAAAAATGGCTTTATGACCAGTCATATATGGAAACAGGTGTTGAAATGTGATTATATGCCCAAAGATGCACTGAAAATGACTATGACCAAACATACACTGAAACATGACCGTATGACCAAACACACTGAAACATGACCATGTGACCAAACACACTGGAACATTGCCGTATGACCAAACACACTGGAACATGACCATGTGACCAAACACACTGGAGCATGACCATGTGACCAAACACACTGGAACATGAACATACGGCCAAACACACACTGAAACCGGGCTTTAACAGGATTAGCCACCACAGCAGGCGCGTTGCGCTTTCCCTTCCATTATCTCGGCGATCTCACATAATGTCAGCATTGCGGCAAAGTAAACTAAACTCATTAGCGCGAGCGCGACGGCGTATTTATACATTCCACACGCATGCGAGACAAAAAAAAAATCAAGTTCCCTCCATCGGGCTTTAAGGATAATAAGGATGTAAATTCGCGGGGCGGTAAATCGTCTCGGACGGCGTGACGAGTTTATCTGTATGCAGATTCGAGCCAGGCTCGGCACAATGGATGAGTAATTAAGGCCGATCGGACGGAACAGACTCCGCTCGTTCACACAGCTTCTCTATTTGTCTTTATTTTTTCTTTCTCCCCCCCCCCCCGCGCCCCCTCTTTACGGCGGCGAGCTCACAGAGTTAATGGAGCCGCGCCTCCGGGCAGACTCCAGCCAATCAGTCACCGCGCGGGAGCCATAGATCACCGGCCGGCGTAAATCACTCACCGGGAAATTGGGATTCATCTGTCACTTTTATTGGCACTCGATACGCAGCGCCGCAGCGGCGGGGGGGGGGGAGCGGGTCGCCTCGAGCCCCTCTCCCGCGTGCGCTCGATACCCTCTCTTTACCTTCGGCCCTCTCGGGGGGGGGGGGGGGGGGGAGGAGGAGGGAGGGAGCCTCCCAGATGGACCGGGCCCCGCTGGTCAGCCCTGCCCCGGAGACTCATCCTTCACCCGGCGCTGACAATAAAGGTGAGGCTTCCGCAGAGCCTCCGCAGTCTGCCGCAGCGGTTCCCCCGCGCCGGGGCGTGACCGGACCCACGGCCTCTGGAGCGGTCCCCGACACGGTGACCGGGAGGGGAAAACACAGGTACAGCGAGCTCCGTAAGTCGTAGGGACAAAGACGTAGGGATTTTTTCTTGATTTGGATCTGTGTTCTTGATTTTGGACCTGGATGACTTAAATTTGTTATCAAACATTATATTGCATTACATGACACTTTTATCCGAAGCGACTTAAAGTTGATTCTTAATTTTTTTTTTTTTTTTTGGGATTAAGCAGGAGACAACTCTCCCCTGGAGCAATGGAGGGTTAAGGGCCTTGCTCAAGGGTCCTATGACATTTTTGACATTTTGGTTTCACCAGGTAGACATTATAGTCATTTCTATACATAATCCCCTCTTTTCAGGATGCTATAGTATTTAGGACAAATGGCTTCAGGGGTTTTTGATGAGTCCGGTGTGTTCAATCGCTTTCTTGGCGCAGGTATAGAAGGTTCCAGTATTTAGTCTTCATTCTAGGCTCTTGTTTGTCTTTGGAGTCTGTTATGACAACATGAGGACCAGAGTTGTGCCAATAAAAGTCAAGGAAGCCATTACAAGGCTGAGAAATAAGAAGAAAAGTCAGAGACATACGCCAAACAATAGGGCGTATGTATGTATGCTGGCACTGCTGCAAGACCAGAGGCAAGCTGTGAATAGTATTCATGGACTCAAGGTTTTGTTTTTAATAATATCAAACTCCAGTCATTCCAACCCACGCAAGAACACTCTCAATTATTTACTTCCATCTTGAATTAACCTTTAAAGGATTTCAAAAAGAATACGTATAAAAATTATCTCTGTCTCCCTGATCCGGTTTTTTTTTCTGTTCCTTCAATCCAGGTTGACAAAGGCTCCACGGACAAACATATTTAGCATGTCAGACACAACTTTAGTATGCAGTGTGTTCACTCCTGGGTGCATACGTACTTCACAGGTAAGAAGTCTAAACTAAATCTACAGTGGTGTGCAAAAATGTGGGCATCCCTGATCAAAAAGCCTTTTACAATTCATATCTTGGTGAACCTGACCTCTAAATGGTTAAACATGACAAATGTCTTAAAATTTTAAATCAAGATGACTTTTTATTAAAAGATTTTACAGTTTCAACATAATAAAAAAAGGGAAAAGGCCTCCTCCAACTATAAGATCTTGTAAGATCTTCCTGTAGCAAGCTAAGAGCCTTTCAATTCTCGCTTTTGGGATTTTTCCCCATTCTTCCTGGTAGAACACCTCCACGGAAATATTCTTCGGCCTCCTTGCATAAATGGCATGTTTGAGATCTCTCTACAGATTTTCAATAATATTCATGTCTCCAAAGCTCCAAAACCTTCATCCGTCTTCCCTGGAGGTTCTTCAAGAAGTAGAGGCCAGTTTGCAGCCTCCAAAATGTCCATAGCAGTGGAAAAGAGTGCCAATCATGTGCCACAGAGGGTCATGGGTATGACCAATCCTGATTTCAGTTATTAGTTCCCTGCTCTCTGGTTGCAGATGTGTTAATAAGGGAAAACATCATAACAAAGTTACAATCATTAAGGCATATTATAGCTCCACAAATAACACTTTCTATTCTGTGTTATCCTTCTTGAATTTACGTTTTTTGTAATAATGACTATTTTAAACCTTGCACTGCTGTGAAAAATAATTCTGGTCACTCAATTGGACGGTTCACTTTTTGTTTGTGTTCAGAGATGAACGATTAAACAGTTGAAATTTCTCATTGTGTGTAGTTTCGAATGGACTTATGTCTGACACTCTGTGGATGTTTTAAAAGCAAGTACCTCGTGTAACCGATTCATTGCACATTAATAATGCATCATGGATCACTTTCCACTACTCATAATAGTACACAGCACGACACATATACTTGCTCACAGCTATCTTATGTCAGTGAAAAAAGCATCAATGGAAAATATGAATGACGTTTCTTGGCCTAAAAATGTATGTATCCCTCACAGAAATAGTAATCAATTATAGAGCAACACCTAGTGCTATGTGATATAAATATTAACATTTTCTGTGAACAGCGGGCTTGATATCTTTCTTTGATCGTACACAATGTCCTAATGCTTCTGTCTGCCGATTATCAGAAAATCAATAAAATGGCACCTCAGTGATCCAGGTTCTTAAATGAAAAAAATAAATAACAGAGTAGGGGGGGGGCGTAGAAGCGCCTGGTTTTTGAAGCCCTCCTTTGAACATTCCAGTCAGCCTGTGATCAATCTTACATGCGGTCGGATTACACCTTCCTGTTACGGATCATATCAAACGAGGAGACCGGCCCAGACATGCCCCTGAATTAGTGCGCCCCACGAAAGCAGCTCTGCAAGGGGGAGTACTGTGGGCCGGAGGGGAGGGCTAATACAATATATATGTCCGCACAACGATGAACAAATGCACTGACAGAAAAATTCATGTCGTACTTTACCGGAGATATAATGACAGCGAAGCGTCGTTTGATGATTAATGGTGCAGCCAGCGATACTGAAAAATCTATAATGCATCTGGTGTTCTCTTATGATGTTATGATGTTGTTATTCATGCTAAAACAAGAGCACCCGAGGGCATATATATTATGTCTGTCAGTCTGGAATAATAATCCGAATTTAATTTACTTTAATTTGCTGTTTTTAAACAAAATTCTAAATGAAAGGAGGCAGTTGACTGAAATATAATTAAAGAAGGGATGTGCAAAAAAAATAAAAACACGAGATATAAAAACAATTAGAGAAAATGAAACGACCCTGGAGTCAGAGAACGCTCTGGCTGTGCTGCTCAGTTGCAGTTTAAACTGCAGCTCGGATACAGCTCTTCCTTTTAAATTAAGATGTGTCAATCCAGGTATGTCAGCGTTCATTTTATTTTTATGAGATCATGAAATTTGGGCTTCGGTCACGGGGGAATTTGGGCTGGGAGCGTCAACAGAGAGGGGAGAAAAGGGAGACAATTTCCACTTTTCTTTGTAATTACGAAGATTTCTTATCCCAAAGGGAGAGCGCACGACGCAATCAATCCGAAGCGCTCTCTTCCGCCAAGCCCCTTTTAATCTAATAAGAAATATAATCAGCCTCGCCCCCCTCCCGCCGTATATCTCACGCGGAGGTGAAAGGACCAGAGTCAACACTTCCTGCCGCTCTCCCAACGATTCCCAACGAGCGGGAGCTTGGTTGGCGGAAACGAGACACCGCGAGGTTGGCCGGGAGTGGAGAACTTGGGAAGCCGTCATTAAGCTGTCATCCTCCCCCCCCGCGTTATGGGCTTCTGAGGTTCTCCGTCCTCTTAAACACCTCAGCCTCTAGCAAAGCCACATTTTGTGATGAGGCGTGTCATTTAGGGGGAGGCGAAACTCGCCGAAACGTACGCACCGCCCAGAATGACCAGCAGCTGGTCCTTCGCGTGCCTGTTTCTCAACGCTTCCCTCCCCCCGCTCGGCGTTACAGTGGAGAGCAGCTGTCACACGTTAATGCTTCAGGTGACTCCCGTCTGTGCTGGCGGCTGAGTTACTGAGCATTCTGGGTGAGGAGAACCTCCACAGCTGTGATTGGCTGTTTTATCAAGTGATTATGTCTGTCATTGTCTGGTCTATATTCACCTCCAAGTTGAACTCTCAGGGTCAATTGCGCTGAATGTCTTCGGTTTTTAGACAGGGTTTCCGAGCTACTGTACTTCAGGTACTTTACTATGCAACTTTAATATCCTCTTGGTGGCTGTTTGATGAGTGAGAGAGCACGCTGCAGTCGGGACGAAGGCAATTTGGATTTGATCTTGACCTACATCTGGGAAATATGGAAAGTCTCACGCTAGTCTCCAAGCTGAAGGCGTACTTTAAATCCACCTTTGTGGTTTTCAGTTGCAGGCCTTCACATAGTGACTGAACCAATCACTGGGAGATACGTATATTTAGTTCTAGTCCACCGGTGGAGCAGGATGAATGATAGATAAATTCTGGCTCTCCCTGGTCCTGTGCGTCAGTCAGAATGGTCTCAGCCACGGTGCCTGGCTGTTGTTTTTGTCTCCCCCGTCGAGTACCGAACGGCCTCTTCTGACCCGTGCGCTTTCTTCAGCCTGCACTCCAATCACTTCCTGTGACACGACGCCGGACGCCTTTTTCACTCAAAAAGGCTGTGTTTTTCCCCCATGCAGACGCGTGGAAGGAGAGCGTAAATCCGGATGTGTGAGGAGAGCCGCAGACGTGCCGGGAGAGCTAGCGTTAGCCCCCCGGGGCGGGGGGGGGTTGAGCTCAGCCCCAGCGCCACCGTGCTAATTTGGGCTTTTTGTTTTGTCAAGTGGAAAATGAGCCTGAGAGCGAGAATAACATGAGGGAGCCGTGCGCTCGCGGGTCAGAAGTGGTCAGAGCGTTTCTCACGTTCTGCTTCACCACTCCGGTGGTCGCTGCATTATGAACGGGTAGCCGTCTGCAAATACATTGTGTAGCAGGCTGTGTAAATACATGCCAAATGGTTCGCATTTATATAGCGTCTTTATCCAAAGCGCTGTACAATTGATGCTTCTCATTCACCCATTCAAACACACACTCACACACACACCAACGGCGCTTGGCTGCCATGCCATGCAAGGCTCGTCAGGAGCATTTGTGGGTTAGGCGTCTTGCTCAGGGACACTTCGACACACCCAGGGCGGGATCGAACCGGCAACCCTCTGACTGCCAGACGACTGCCCTTACCACCTGTTGCCACACAGCCAAATAATACATCGCAGATCGAGGTATACAAGTTTAATGACCGTTTTAAACAAAGCAAATAAAATAAGTTCTGGCGGTTGTGCGTATCCACCGTAATTTGCCACAGGAGGAGAGAGAGAGAGTGAGCACATGCGCTTTGGACTGCTGCTGCTTTGGTCACACTTGAGGATTTCCATAAATCCTACCAGGTCCTGATCTGGAAAATTAAAGGAAATTGACTCCCGTTCACACACGACACCGACATGGAAAATTGCTGCCTGGAGCGGCCTGTAGCGTAGTGGTTAAGGAAAATGACTGGGACACCCAAGGTCGGTGGTTCTAATCCCAGTGTAGCTACAATAAGATCCGCACAGCCGTTGGGCCCTTGAGCAAGGCCCTTAACCCTGCATTGCTCCAGGGGAGGATTGTCTCCTGCTTAGTCTAATCAACTGTACGTCACTCTGGATTAGAGCGTCTGCCAAATGCCAAACAGACGCATCCATTGTGAAGTTTTCCCCAGGTACCTTTTCCTTGATCTTTTCTTGCTTAATTGCATTGCTCTCAAAGTGGGCAGTGACTAAATTAAGTCCAATAGAGGCATCTCATTTGCTTTTATATGCAATTTTTTTTGTTTTTTTTGTGTAACTGTTAGCAATCGCAAACAAAGCAGTGAGCTGATGCAGTCACAATTTATTCTCTTATCTGTATTCTGTGGCTTTGTGATTCCAAGGACAAAAAAATCTCTCGATTAATCTAAAACATCACATTCTTTCATTCCCAATGACAGAAATGACCCGGATTGAACTGTTTACGCTTTTAAAGGGAGGCGTGGAGAAACACAGGCTGATGCAAACTGGGGTTTTCATACACACATAACCCCTCACCCTTTTAGGCCACACAATTTTCACACTTGTGCTCCAAATAAGCCTTTAATTTT
Source organism: Conger conger (assembly GCF_963514075.1). Taxonomy (NCBI): domain Eukaryota; kingdom Metazoa; phylum Chordata; class Actinopteri; order Anguilliformes; family Congridae; genus Conger; species Conger conger. The sequence continues at coordinate 13,057,556 of NC_083768.1, forward strand.
CAGTTAGAAAAAGGTTTTGCATGTTTTCCACATCATTTGAATGGCAGGATTCTTCCGGATCCTGAAGTGATAGTGTTATGTAAGAATCGGGTGTGAATTGGAGCAGTGTTACACCACCGTTGACAGGCCCTCGGGGTGATCTTATGTACAGCTCGGTGTTTTGCATTCCGTCAAATACCTTTGGGACTTAACCTTTCCACGTATATGTAATGAACAGTGTCGCCAGCCGACGGAACTGCTTTTAAAGGCTTTAGAAAGAATGTTCTGTAAGGCAGAGGAATTTGTTTGTGTCACTGTGTCAGTTTAATATTTACAGTACAAGTTAAACTTTTGTTGGTGGTTTCTGTCAACGGCATGATTTCCACATGGAAGAGATGTGTTGTTGATTTACATCAAACCTTTCACTGAAGAGACCCTATTAGCTAACAAAATACAATAAAAGACCATTATCAGGATAACTCTTAAGATCTGGAATGGGTCAAGAAAGAGGCTCATTACTGCATAGACAGGATGTCAGTGAACAATCAAATGAATGAATCTTTAGTAAAGTGGTAAAAAAAAGAGATTATTTCAAGGTAGATGATTTTAAATCACAACATAGGTGACTAGTCAGCTAGCGCACTTGTAAGTAATCTCACTAAAGAAGAGTATTTATGTACTAGCTTTCAATATCAAACAAGCTTAGTTTAGCTATTTTTCAAACTTTCATGAGTTATCACAGCATGTACAGAATGATAAACCACCTCATGAAGCTATTCAGAATAAAAAGTTGATCCTTTTCCATATGTCTAGCTGAATAATCAGTATTATTAAGGAGCTTGGTTCTTGGCCCATATCATTAGATTAAGATGAGTGCAGTAAGCTGGTTGAATTTTTAATTGGGCCTTTATTAATTGGACTTATATAGATTTCTCTGCTCTTATAAAACCACACAATGAGAAAATTCCGTCTAGTCAATCGACTAAGCAAGCAAACATTTCCCTGTTTCTAAAGGCTTTGGCATAAAACCAGTTTGCAAAAAGCGTTGAGTAATTACTGAATTTGAGTAATTCATGCGAGTAATTTCTCAAAAAGTCTGGGAAATTTTCTGTGTGATCAGCGAGGCTTTAAAGAATTATGATATGATTTTTTTTTTATGGCGTGTATCCATTTTGGACGTGATGTGGCTTTATAAGGAAGATCATTGTATGAGGCGGGCTAAGTTCCAACTGAAACAGAAATCAGCCAGGGACGCCCACCAGCTGTTTACTTTACACCTTGTGAAGTTGTGCTGCTCTGTTCTTAGGCAATGTTGCAGACACTGTATGGCTTTCTTTATTGGAAATCAGTTGAGCTTCAAAGCAAATTTTAGGAGTGGGTTACCGTCACTACGACTCCAGTGAGGCTGGAAATAGGGCCGGGTTGGGACGTGCCAAAACACACAGAAATAAATTATGCAGGATACAGAACCGTTCTTCCATTTACCGTATTCTTTATTTGGCTTCCATCTCAAAGACGTAGTAATGACAGCTTATGCCCCACATGCAGTTACTCCACCGTTTGAGAAAGTTATTATATGAGGGAAAAAAAGTAAAAACAAAACTCAGAAGGGTGCTTGGCTGGATGCAACGAGGGTAAATTGTAGGTCTGTGTTTCATTATCGAGTGTGTATTAACTTCCCTCTCAGACAGTGTAAAATACATTTTATTAGTGCCACATGCTAGGTAATAATTGCATCGGTCTTGCTGTTCTTTAAAATGACAGATACAAGGAGGTTTTAGCCCATAACATTCACCCCACAATCAGGACTGCTCCCCATGTTGTGATGGTGGAAATTATATTCATACATTTATGCGTGCTAATTCATTGAACCATTTCGTGCAACGACTGTTTTATCGATCCTGTGTTTATTCTGCTGTGGCATAATAGGATTCACCGGTACGCATGCACACACACATACACGCATGCCTACTAACCTACTGGGTGCTATAACCTAGATTATGAAATAATTCAATGGACATTTTTCCTTAACCTATAGACCCGAATCAGTTTAGTCTCCACACAGCCTACAGTTTCTGTGATTGCGGGAATGATCACGTTGTGTTTGTGAAGAAAGACAATCGCTCTCCTGAGGGCGCTACAACTAAGAAAGCAATTGCTGTGACAGAGATGATCACATTTACTATCAGCAGAAACCCTGCAGTGCTCGGATATATGTAAGAAGCTATAACAATGAACACAAACTGATATGTCCACATCATATCATAAAAAAGCATGTAAGAAATGTGCTGAGATATATCATGACACTGAAAATGACTGGATAAGTAAAGCTGCTATCTGTCAGAAGCAGGAGGGGTTGATATATCTAAAGTCTGCCTGATTCCAGTCTGTCTCATGAGGGGTTGATGTATCTAACATCTCCCTGATTCCAGTCTGTCCCAGTGGGGCTGATGTATCTAAAGTCTCCCTGATACCAGTCTGTCCCAGGAGGGGCTGATGTATCTAAAGTCTCCCTGAATCCAGTCTGTCCCAGGAGGGGCTGATGTATCTAGTTTCCCTGAATCCAGTCTGTCCCAGGAGGGGCTGATGTATCTAGTCTGCCTGATTCCAGTCTGTCCCAGGAGGGGCTGATGTATCTAGTCTGCCTGATACCAGTCTGTCCCAAGAGGGCTGATGTATCTAAAGTCTCCCTGAATCCAGTCTGTCCCAGGAGGGGCTGATGGGGGGGAAACAGCCGGAGAGGCGGACGTCTTTTCATTTCCCATGTTTTACGATCCTCTGGGATGAGGGGTCTCTCTCCTTTTCTTAAATTGTTTGTAATGTGAAACATGCCCTTGCCCAACTCCATCACGGATTTATCCCCCCCCCCCCTCTGCGCTCCCGGGTTATATAATCTTGGTGAAGGCCCCCTGCGCTTTTGGCGGGCCTCCCCAGCAGACTGGTCCCGGCTTGGCCCGGCTCCAGTCCCAACAGAGCACACTCTGTCCTGGGGCCTGTACACGACACCAGCTGTTCTCTCATATCATGGCAGCTGACTCCATCATTTTGGGGGGGGGGCGTGGGGTTTCTTTCTTAAACTCCTCACGCCCCACGAGTTGATGCCTTGTTTAAGGACCCCCCCCCCCCCGCTCTCCCCCCCCCCCCGCCGTAATTTCTGTTGACTTTCTCCTCCGTTCTTTCTCACCCACCCCACCCCACCCCCTCTTTTTTGTGCCCAACAACGGCCTTCTCTGCACTCAATGGGCACAGCTGACTTGCACCTGCTCTGCGCCCCCCCCCCCCCCCCTCACCCCCACACACACCCCACCCCACGATGTTTTGGAGAATCTCAGGATTACTCACCACCTCATTCACCTGGCAGCACCATTCAACTGCCTCTCTTGTCACCACTTAACAGGGGCCTCTTCATCGTCACTGCAAAAGAAGCCTGTCTCAACACAAGTGTTTTTAGTTGTGGAACAAGGCTTAAGACCATAAGTGGAAAATATTAGCTTGCTTGCTTTTTTTTTTTTTTGGTTGACAGGTACCCCATCGTGAAATAAATCAAAATCGTCTCACCTCATCAATCTTTTTGCCTAATTTAGTGAAAAACATAAGTCGAAACATAAGACTGCTTGTTACGGTTTGTTTGGCATTTGGTTTTTAATACCTAATAAAGTGCTCACTGAGTGTATATTGATTGTATGTATGAACGTTTGTAGCTGTGTTAGTTTCTGTGAATGAGGGCTGTCTGCTAAATGTCGGAAATGTAATTGTCTGTCACCGTATAATGTCAGTTTAATTAAGACACCATCCACTCAAGTGCTTGCTTTGCATTTTCAATGACTCTTTCTTTATGTTTGCCTCATTTAATAATTTCCCCAGGTAGTTTCAAACCTTTTTTCTCAACTTCTCAACTCATTTCAGTTAAATTGCGCAGACGAGGAACCTGGGATCTAGGAACACTAATGCAATGAGTAAACCGAAATGCACTTTGTCCTTACATTTTTAAGTATTTTAATGAGTTTTCGCAAAGTTATTTAAGGCAACTGAAAACATTACGACGGTGTGAAAAGAGAGCAGATGTTTACGTACATTGCCTGAAGTTAAAAATGAAATGCAGAGCCGAGTATAAACATTAATCATCACCCTGCCCAACTACACCCTCCCCCCCAATTATGCATCCTACTTAATCAAGATTTTCATAATTCTTTCATAATCCCTCATTTTCACAGATTTTAGTAACGTCGCATGGGGCTTTAACAAGCATGGGTATCATGGTTTCATTATCCCGACAGTAAACCCATGTGCTGAATGGCAATGAAATTAGCATTGACACGTTTATACAGTGATTTATGCACGGGGGCCGGTAGCGTAGTTGTTAAGGTAAATGACTGGGACCCGCAAGGTCGGGGGTTCGAATCCCGGTGTAGCCACAATAAAATCCACACAGCTGTTGGGCCCTTGAGCAAGGCCCTTAACCCTACATTGCTTCAGGGGAGGACTGTCTCCTGCTTAGTCTAATCAACTGTACGTCGCTCTGGATAAGAGCGTCTGCCAATGATGTAATGTAATGTAATGTACCTGAAGGTGACAAGGTGAACACTGTAAGATGTAAAAAAAAAGAAAGTGAAAGAAAAATGCCATTCATCATTACCTTAAGGCTCACTCTTCACTGCAAATAAATCTTAAAATCCTACTTCTCTCAAGTTAGAGAATATTAGCTTGTTTTGAGTAAAATGTTTGCTTGACAAGTGAAATTCTTACCCCACTGGCAAAACTAGAAATAAGTCAAACTGTCTCATCTCATCGGCAATATTTTTGTCATATTTCGCTAAAAGTACGAGAAATACAATCCAAATATAAGACTAACACACTTGTTGAGATTGACATTTCCTTATTTTTGGGTTTCTGCAGTGCTCATTTATTTTGTTCACTGGGTTTAATTATTTGTGTCCAAACTGACTGGTAAACTGAGCTTCCTGTTGAGCCTGCAGCAGACTGCCTGCTGGTACTTAATGTGAACCAGGATAAGCAGGGAATCAGCAACCAACAGGATATTTTATTTAATTTAACATCCATTAGTCTGAGAAAGTGTACTACATGTTCCACTGATGTTCATTACACCTGTTACAGGAGGATAATGCGAAACAAGTATGGCACCAGCTTCCTTGGATGTGTCTCTATGGCTCTTCTCATTTTCTCTTGCTAATTCTAATAATAACAGTTAAAACTATTTTCCGAAACCAAATTAAAAATGCTGCAATGTTTGGGCACGCATCTATTCTCTAAAGAATGCTTTGTATACCAGTGAGAAAACGCTTAACCCCTTAATATTTCCCCGTGGAAAAGAGTTATTACATTTGAAAAAAGAACCTACACGGAGGTTGTTACCTTGTGCCTCATTGTTTCTAATAACATAACCATTTCCTGTACTGAAGAGATCGTCTTAAAACGGGGACGAGGGATGGGTGTTGATTGTGGGTGTTCAGAGCAGGAAAGCCTGCCTGTTGCAGGTCAGTGCCCAGTCGGTGCCATAGTCGGAGGAGGACGACCGATCTCCCCACCTCATTAAAAACCAAACGCTGCCTTTCCCGGTGGCTCCCTCTATAATTAACAGCCACTGCAAATGACATGTCGCTTCTCATTAGCTTTAAATAACATGGGAAACGGGGGGAGGGAAAGTGCGATGTTGTGACTGTGATCAGATGATATGACAAAGCTGTTTATAACTGTGCTTAGGTTTCAGCACGGAATACTGATAGAATGTATTTTGTTCAGCTCTCATAAAGAGGCCACTCTAAAATGGGAATATATACCCTCAGTGAGCACTTTATTAGGTAGACCTGTACAGCAGCTTGTTAATGCACATATTTAATCTGCCAATCATTTGGTAGCTACTAAACGCATAAAAGCGTGCCGATGTGGTCAAGAGGTTCAGTTGCTTTTCAGACCAAATATCAGAATGGGGAGGAACTGTGATCCAAGTGACTTTGACCGTGGAATGATTGTTGGTGCCACAACAGTCTTTAGAGTTTGCAGAGAATGGTGCAAAAAACAAAAACATCCGGTGAGCAGCAGTTCTGCTGATAGAAACGCCTTGTTAATGAGAGAGGTCAGAGGAGAAGGGCCAGACTGCTCGAAGCTGACAGGAAGGTAACAGTAACGCAAATAACCACACATTACAACAGTGGAAGGCAGAAGAGCATCTCTGAACGCACAACACATCAAACCTCTAAAAGGCTACAGCAGCAGAAGACTTAATAAGTCTAATAAAATAAGCCTAATAAATACCTAATAAAGTGTATATAATTCAATTCAATTTGCTTCAACTCAATTTAAATTCTGTTCACTTTTCACTGTTGACTTATGCATCAGATTAAAGAGTTCCTTTTTGCTTTACGTTGTAAGGCAAATCACAATTAGGTAACGCAATTGAAAAGGATTGTCGGTTTCAGACTGAATATATCTGTAAAGATGTAGAAGAAGCAACAGGTATAACCTCATAGTGCCCACACTGTGAAACTTCGGCTGCTTCTATCAGAACAACCTCCTGTCGTTCTTTCCCCTTCACTGAGGAGGCAGCTGAAGAGCACGGCTGTGTCCAAAAACCGTGTGTTCTTCACGCTTGTTTCCCATTCCCCATACTTCTGGGCAGATGTGTTTTTTGGGTCGTCCGCCGATCGCAGAGACGAGGGCCTCCGCAGTCTGTCACGTTCCCCTGAGCTGGATTCATGAGGCCGGTCAGCGGAACGTCGCCCGGACGCACGGCGGACATCGCAGCGGACGACGGAGTTCCGAGATTCTCCAGCCACGGGGCCCCGGCTCCGCTCCTGACAGCCACGATCGGTCAGCCTACAACACCCACGATGCATTGCACGGCACGGCAAGCCGCCGCAAAGCCCAGCGAAGCGTGCCGAAAATAAATACCGCCCGGAAGGGCCAAAACTTATCACAGCTGAACCCGCAGGGAAGGAAATGTGATGTCCCGAGTGTCTGGAGGGGACTTATTACGATTTTTCACGCCCTCGAAGAAGCAAAAGCTTTCTTTGTAGTCTTTTTTCTTTCTTTCTTGGCGCCGTATAAAGACCTCACAAAGAAAAGAAAAAGAGTTGAAGAGTGGCTAATTCGGTAAGGACACTCGTCACAGATGCAGGCTGGGTATTGTAGTAACAGCCCGGAGGCTCAGAACTATCAATAGCATTTCGTGATCAAGAGTCCACAGCAGCAGGACACAAATACTCAGACATGGTTACTGTCATTCCTGTTAAATTAGCTCCTCCAATTGGGGCACATTGAAAGTGCGCTAGCTGGCTTTAGCAACAGCACTCTTATTGGACGGGGTGGGCTACGTTGTCGGTGTCTCGGGGGGCAAATTTGGAAATCCCAAAATGGGGAGACAAAAAGAGGCAAACAGAATGAGCTTTAACAAGAAAATCTGTATCAATGTACCTTCCATCACGACAGAAAGCGGGAAAACACATTTATCATAATGGCAAGCCTTCGTTTCGAAGACTCCGGGGGAATTGCCGGCGGAATGCTAAAGGAACTGTGTCATTTACTTAAAAGCATCTCAACTTCCTTTGTCAGCAAGTGCTATAATTGTAGCAAACAAGGACATGTTCCACAATATATCGCATATTTCTCTCCAGAGAGTATCACAGGCTGTATACAGCATGACATCACTGATAATAAAGAGAACAAATATAAAAAATGACAGAAAATGCACAAATTTGCTGCATCACCAGCATCTTTTCATGAAAAAAAATTTGTTCTGAAGGACATCTTCTAATAGTGATTTAAAACTCTCAGAATTGAGGTTTCCTTAGACCTTCTGATAAGGCAGATCACAAAAATACCATATATTTTTAATGAAAGTTGAAGTGCTGAATTTTTATGCTGAAAAGAACTTTAATAAATAAAATAAATCCGATTCTTTGAAATGTCGAAGGGAGAAAACAATATCCATCAACTTGCATTTATATGAATTACAAGTGAATCAGACTAAAGTTGAAGTAACAATTTAGATGTTTCAAAGATTTAATTATTATTCAAATATAATTATTAGATGTAGATATATTAGATATTAGTATAATGCTTCAAGTAAAAAATAAACACACGGATAGGATGGCTACATCCAAGAGCCCCAATTTACTATTTTATTAAAATATTATAAGGCTATTTTACAACATAAATTACAGAAGATAAATTAGACTACTCTCTCCCTCTGTCTCTCTCTTTTTTAACATAGGCCCAGTCACAATCATTAGAGAAGTCAAGTCCCACTGATGACCCCTAACATTACAGCCCACAGGATACTATCGACAACAAGACATACAAAATGGCTTCTTTATTAGCACCAACTGTCTAATGGCCTACAACTGTGTTTCCCTCAAATTTGGGCGGGGGTATTATCAGTGGCATTCCCGAAGGGATTAGAAAGCGTTTAGTCTTCTCTGAGACCTAATCACTCTGGTCTTTTCAATGCCTTCCCTCAATTAGCACTGTGACTGTTACAAGTTAATGACAGGATGTATAATGATAACCTTGTGTCAGTTATAGATAAGTCTCGTTACAGTTGAGCAGCCTGCCAAGTAGAAAAAGGAAGCTTGTGTGGCACTTCCTAGGGGCCTATTTCTCCTCAGAGAATAGCAAATCTTTGCAAATTACCTTGTAGCTACAGTGTAAAGTACATTTCAGTTTAAATCCTCCAGACTCCAGTTTAATTCCTCCAGAAAAAAAGGAACCCAGCAGTAGGCATTGGGGTTCACAAACTAGCTTTGATTGGTTGGTTACACGCACACACACACACACACTTTTTATGAATACTGTGTGGTAGACACATACATATCTGCTGCAAATGCATAGCTTTGAAATCATGCGGTTAGTTTGCCAGAGCAGACAACAAATGCAGGAAGAGAATTACAGAGAGAATAGAGAGAGTGAGGGAGAGTGAGGGAGAGAAAGAGAGAGATAGAGAGAGACAGAGAGACAGAGAGAGATAAAGAGAGAGAAAGAGATAGAGAGACAGAGAGACAGTGAGAGAGAGAGACAGAGAGAGAGAGAGAGACAGAGAGACAGTGAGAGAGAGAGGGGGAGAGAGAGAGATGTAGGCAGAGGTCTGCAGCAGGAACACTGTAATGAAGATGAAGGTACATCTGCAGACACAGCATGCCGGCCTCGGTGACCGTGAGCCTATTTTAAGCAGCACAAATACAGCCGGGGTCAACCAGCAGAGAGAGCAGGAGAACCGCCAGCGTTAAAGCGCCAATTACGCTTGATGGAGCGGGGCCGTCTCGGGGAGTTTGAATGGGGGAGCGGGGAGGGGGTGCGGAAAGCGGAAAAGCGGATTTGCGGTAAATGAAGAGAGGCTCTGTGCGTGGGGGGGGCCTGGGGACACGCTGAAACAGCTGGAGCAGCACGAGGGGCCGCTCCGTCAGAATCGGGGGGGGGGCACATTCCGCTATTTGCAGCTGAGTGTCTGGAGTGCCCAGGTCATACATATTGAACAGGAGTCTGAATTGAGGTGAGGGAGGTCAGCTGTAACATGCGCGCTGTATTACGAAAATAGGTGTTACAGGTGACCCCACTCAACCCCGCCTCTTCAACGCATGGTCACCTGCGTCCGTTTAGCCTAATAACGGCTCCAGGTACCCAAGGGATTCCGGCGGGGCTGTCGACCTCTCACACTCCCGCAGTCTGCGATGGGTTCGTTCTTTGTCCTGACTTCCATACCCCAGTCAGTGTCACCCTCAGCTGTCGAAACAAAGCATTCTCTTAGCCACTGCTTCAGCCGTCACTCTGAATTTTACTTTTTGGTTGTTAATCCCGCTATACAGAGCTTGTCAGTGAGTCGGTTTGCACCTTTTTTTTTTTGGAATACATACTGTATGTTCTATGAATTTTGAAATGGTATCAAGTTTTATATGACTCCTTGTATGCTCCATCAGAACTTCTTGAGTGTATGCCAATACTGCATGCAGCAAAATGAATGAATCATTAACTTAACGCTAACACAATAATTTAAACTTCAATAGAGCTCATATAGTCCAGCAGGGTTAATATGGTCGACATTAATGTTTATTACAAATGAAATATTGAAGGTGAAGCAGTTGAAAGTTTTTGCAACGGTTATTATATTAATATACTTAAGCATTCGCTATATCTCCTGATTCTAATGGACTGAAAGAGTCTATTACAGCTCTTGGTGTTATCCCATTGGATCAAAGTAAATGTCGGAGTCACTTTCTTGGAAAGGGTTTATTTCACAAGAGGAAAGAGCGGAATTGATTTCTGTAATTGCTTTTGTGACCCTGGAACTCACAGAGGTAAGAAAACCATTTGCGGTAGCGGTTGAATCCACGGCCCCAGATCCTGTGGAGCCTACTCGCCCATAATCTCAAGTCAGTTCAATCCAGTCTTAATCTTTTTAAGGGCGCGATTGTTAGCAGTCGTTGCACATGCCCAGGCATGCATACCCACGCGAAAAAAATCTGAAAGAAAAAAAAACCTCCAGGAATGAACTAGCTAATATCTACATCCTTATCAGAAATTGGAATTACTTCAAAGAAAATGTGCTTAATTGGAAATGTTAGCTTAATTTAAGAAATATATACCGTGAAATGTAGGTGTTAATTCGTTCGTGTTCGTGCTTAGCTCAGGCGCTAATGCTTTTTGCTGCTAACGATAATGGCAAAAGTGATGTTGAGTGACTCAGTGTCATTACCGTGTTCTCAGAACCAGCCATCTCACTTTCGGTTCATTACAACCTCTTCAGTCTCAGTGAAAAATAAGTACACTTTGAACAAAATACTAATATTATTACAAATAAACAGCAATATTCCAAAAATAACATTTCAGTCGCATGCTGTGTGTACAGTACTGTAGAATCAGTAACCTAAAGGGCACTGAGAATGTTTGCTTTCCAAGCTGTTCTTTACTATTTTTGCACACATTTCTCCCCCTTTATTAACATACCAGGTGCAGATATGCAGAATGTACCCGTTGCCCTCAGTGTACATGACACTGTAGGGTGCAGCTCGTTAGCGTAGCCGTGTACCACATGGTTCCTGCACACGCTGACGTGCTTCTACTCGGTCACTCAGCTTGTGCCTGTACATTAACACAACCTCGAGGGATTCCTTCAGCTCCCATCAATCAGCTCCAAACATAAGGTCCTACAGTAGGCCTGAGAAAAGTGCTTCCCAACCTGGTTTCTGGAGATCTACCATCCTGTAGGCTTTCACTCTGACCCTAACAAAGCACGCCACAGTGAACAGCAATCTCACGAGAGTCAAGTACTCCAAATTGGGGTTGAAATTAAAACATACAGGATGATAAATCTCCAGGAACAGGGTTGAGAACCACTGCCTGACTAGCAGCAACAAGCCATTCTCAGTCATAGCAGGTCTTCAGCGATTGCGGTAGTGCAGCTCTAGGCGTGAATTTTCAGGAATTGAGGGGGCAGCGCATGCCCCAGTTACACCCACAATCCCAGATTTAGCAGCCTCCTGCTCCACTGCACTGGATGAGACAGAGGGACCTGCAGGCGGGAGAACTGGGCTCTGTGCCACATCTGCCATCCCTGAGGTGCAGAGGTGCATTGTGGGAAATCGGCGCTTGGCAAGTGTGCCAGGAATAATGTCAGGCTGTGTTACTGGAAGTGTGTGTCTCCGGGCGACACCGCAGGGACTCACCTGGATTACTGACGCCCTCCCAGGCGTCATACGGCACGGTGTCATTCCCACCTAGAGCACGCACTGCTCTGATATACCGTCCCTGGAGCCAGGGACTACGTCAGAGTTAATTCAGCTCTACCGGGGCCATATGTACTCTATACAAGAGTTGGTGTAACACCGAACATTGTACTGTGTACGCTACAGGCCACAGCTGATTGGGGGAAAAGGTGTGTGTGCGCTGAGCATACCTGCAATGCTAACCTGAGGAACCCTGGCAACCCTAACCTACCCAACCCCTGGAGGGGAGAAGGTCAGGTATGACCCGCTCTGCACACCAGCCATACTCGGCTAATTAAATGGCCAATGCTACAGCCTGCAGCGATAGAGCCCAGCCATTTTAATGTGCGGTCGCTCTCTCTCTTGGTTGTGGGCCACGGGTTGCAGGGTCCTCTGGCAAACCTTGACCGGCGGTACGGCGGGTGAGCAGCTGTGCTGAAACGGCCAAGGACAAATGGCATTCCATGGCAATGACAGAGGAAAGGAAAAAAAAAAAAAAAAAGAACAGATGCTCGTCGCCAGACATGGCCTCCATATCAAAGAGGGTAGGACAGATTCCCCCATTGATGGACTCATAAAGCGAAGCCTGGTCTTCGCCCGGACCGGTCAGGTTTTAGTGAAAGTATCCGAGTATGAGAACTGGACCTTGGAGAGTAACGTGTCAGCAGAACCCCCGCCCCCGCCAACACCCCCCCTCACTACAAGCTGTTTTATGCCCGGGCCCAGACTCCAGGCTTCATTACAAAGTCTAACGAGGACACAAGGACACGGGTGACACGCAGCCTCTCCCCCCCCCCCCCCCCCCCGTGTCCCGCTGCCTTCTTCAGGGAAATTAAGGGACGCTCATACCCCACAGACAGGCAGGTCTAGACTGGACTATCGATGAAACCTCAGCACCTGTAAATTAAACAGCACGGGAGGCGAATGCACCTCTGCTTCACCCTTGATGCATATGCAGACTCCCTCAGAGGACGTTAACAGGGGATTTGCTCCTGTTCACTCACAGAAACTGTGAGTAAAAGTCCGATGCCAAAGTTATTACTTTGTTTATTTCTGTCGACAGGTTACGGATCTGGGTTGAAAGCAGTTAGTCAGCTACGTGTGATTCAGAGAAGAATTAATCAGCTTGTGAAATCAGTGCCCCATAGTCTGCACTTTAAATACACTGATCGAAGCATGAACTTATGTCGTATATGTTTTGAACAACTGTTCAAAACACATACTAGCTGAACACATGAACACATTAATACTGGATGTACGAACATAACAAACGATTTCTTACAGAAATTAAGTGAATACACTCTTCAGTTGTTGTTCAAGTAAAACATTTCAACAAGAGTAAAGTTATTTTGACGCTGCACAACTGTGACTTTCGCCATGTAGATATTTCTCATTACTGATTCAATCTGCATTTTGCAAGTGAAAGACTAATGGAGATGGATGCCACTTATTTTCAATGATGTTTAAGTCGGCATATCATCCACAGTCTTGACGGATGTCAAACTGCAGGATGGGAACATTGTATTTACATTTAAGGTTTATCTGTAAGGTGCTCATTCCACAAATCCTCTCCAAGATGTCACACAGTGATTGACTTCTTTGTTCATAATTGTTCAGCCCTCCCCCTCCTCAAATCCCTGTTTGATCCTGGCCTGGGGCGAGCTTATCTCTACAGTGGGCCGTAGACAAAGCGGCCTCAAGAAACGACTCTCAAAAGGTGAGAGAGCTCCTTCATTCAGCCCCTGAGAGTCAAGATTAACGCGCTGGGCCAGTTTGGCTGCAACATCTATCTTTTTTTTTAAAGGAAAAGGCCACAGCTTGCTTTTATCCTTTGAAATGAACCTTCTGCGTGAAGGAGAAGGATTTTGTTGTAGCTTGGCTTTAGCCTTGGCCTGTGACGCCCATGAGCAATTCTGCATCTGTGGGGGCCACCCAAGACAGACCTCGCAAGTGATCGATACCGACGCAATCCTCGTAAACGAAAACGCCGGAATGCCAATGCCATGTGCTAACATACATACATTCCTCTCTGTCTTGGCACGCGTGCTTACTGCAAGCTTAGGAATGCGCGGCCATTTTCTTTTCTTTCCCGTGTAGGTCTCTCGGTGTGAGAGCCTTCGACATTGAGGGGACGTTGAGGGTCTGACATTGGCACTGCGGAAGGCAGTGCCAACATCTCTTCAGGCCGCTTTGACATCCAAAGAGAGCAATGAGAGTCAACGCCAAGGTCTGGCTCTGGACCAGCCGTTCCCTATGGAGCTCCTTTGGAAGATGTTGTGTGTATGGCAAACAGTATATGAAACATGTATGCAGTGCATGAGGGTCCAAGCACCCTAACATTCGCATTACTGTACATTATTATTGTTCATATACACTCAGTAAGCAATTCATTAGGTGGGCCTATACGCCAACTTGTTAATGCAAATGTTTAATCAGCCAATCATGAGGCAGCAACTTAATTGGGGCGACATGGCTCAGGCAGTAAGAGCAGTCGTCTGGCAGAGGGTTGCCGGTTCGATCCCCCGCCCGGACTGTGTCGAAGTGTCCCTGAGCAAGACACCTAACCCCAAAAAAAAAAAAAATGCGCCTGGTACCTTGCATGGCAGCCAATTGCCGTTGGTGTGTGAGTGTATGTATGAATGGGTGAATGAGAAGCATCAATTGTACAGCGCTTTGGATTAAGGCTATAAATGCCAACCATTTACCATTTTAATGCATAAACGCAAGCAGACATTGTTAAGAGTTTCAGCTGTTGTTCAGGCCAAATGCCCTAATGGGGAAGAAATGAGATCCTAGTGACTTTGACCGTGGAATTATTGGTTGGTGCATAAGTCACTGCGTGTGGTTATTAATGCTACTATTGCTACTACTGCATTTGCTCTAGAAATGTCCTTGTTGATGAGTGGTCACTCCAATAAAGCCTATTTTAATTTGAATTATATTAGATGGGCGATACATAAATGCCCCAGCCTGTACTGTACTGTATGTCAGGTACGCCGTTAACAGTGCCACGGTCTGCTCCCGGAACAAATCTACAAAATCCAGGAAGGGTTAGGCAGCACATCTCGTTCCCTCCATCCAGCTATAGCCAACATTAAAACTGGGATGGTTTTAGGGTCATGGTGGATTACGGTCTTGGTGGTTGACGTTCTCTGTTGTCTCTCCCACATTATTTTGAGGCATACTGCCTCTGTGCTGCTAGCGCAGAGTTCAGAGGCTGGAGTTAGCGGGTGAGCATTCGCTGTGGAATGTGACGTCTCCCCTGCAGAAGCAATAAGAACACGATTAGTTTCCTTAGCTGGGGGCCGCCGGTCTTTTGCCCCGTGGGCTTATTGTGTCTTGTGTTGTTCGCGTAGCAGACCTTCCCCCCCTTGCAGTGGTGTCCTGACCCAGATAATAGGACCAGTGGCTATGGGTTAGGTGCCGTTGCTGCTGCTGGAGTTTACAGGGGCAGAACGTAGGGGAGTTTCAGAGACTTGTGTTAGCACGTGGAAGTCCATTACAGAATGCAATCTCACACAATAGAAGCAATACGAGTATGATTTGGCTCCTAGCTGGGGACCACGACAAGGGGAGTCAGTCCTTTTTATTGTGTGTGTTTCGAACGTCGCAACAGACCTACCCCGTTAAAAAACGACCCTACACTGTTCTTCTCCCAGTGTAAACGCTGACGAATGAGGTAGAGCAATGGCCTGCCTCCCAACCATGTTCCTGGAGGTCTACTGCCCCCCGGGCTGTCATTTCAACCCTAATTCGGCACACCTGATTCTGCTAATTAGCTCTTGTTGAGTGAAGTGTGCTTGGTTAGGGTTGGAGTGAAAACCTACAGAATCTGCAGTCGATCTGCAGGAGCTGGGTCAGGGGCCACCGAGGCAGAACGTAAATGATCTGAGGGAGAATGATTTGGGTTACCGCGTTACCTTCGCCTGCGGACCACGAGCGAGCAGTTCTCCCAGTCGGGACAGACACACTGTGTTAGCATTCAATGCTAATTCTGCTATGGCACGGGTGCCGGGCATTGCAACAGGACAGAAATCATGCCGAATAGACACGGGGAGCTTTGGGTAGATGCTTGCCAGGTTTCTGTTTTATGGAGAGCATTTTAAAGGGAGGTGATAACTGGCAGGGAGCACTGCTAGCAGTGTGGTCTATGGAAGTTATGTGTGCCGGGGCCAATTTGCATGGTTTACCTGTCACCTCGTTTCTGCAGTGTCCGCCCAGGCTATCACAATACAAACCCAGTATTGCATCACAAAACCCTTTTCACATTTACAAATAATGTAAAAAATGTTTTCAATTTCATAGTGCCTCACATTTCACTCCAGTTGGATGAATTAATAGAACACAACAAACTACCCTTCAGGAATATTGCATTCATAAAGAGTTTCACAATAAAAACGATTTGTTAATTCAATTTGTGCCCCCAATTGCCATTGCACTCTAGACACTAGAAATGCACATTTCTAGAAAGATCTTAAACAATAAGCAAGCTTAAATTCTACCAATTCTACCACATGTCATTAAGAGTAAACAAACCCCCATATATTTCCTGTAATAAATATGTGAACAAAATGCCAACGTAGATCATGTTAAATAAATGCTGTACACAACGCATAAGATATAACATGACATAGACGTATAGTAATAATTCCACAATACAGACGTGGTTTCTGTTTGTTGTCCTCTGAATGTATACCCTCTGCAGGCCTGCCTGGCTGGGCTGTCTCACAGCGATATCGAATGTAAGAGCGCGTGCTAAAGCACACGCGTCATCGGGCCGCTGCTTTGTCATTCACTTTGATAGTGTATCTGTTGTGATGGATGACTGGAGCTGCAGCTGCCAGCGCAATATGCATCATCCCTGGAGCAGCAGAGCCAGCACGACTGCTGTTTACAGAGGCAGAGCCTGTCACGGTCCGAGATGCAACACGTCTATTTATGTAATCATTAATAGGCATAAATGCAGTCTACTCGCCGCGTTCATTTCTCCCGGGGCATTGTTGTCTGGGCAGCTGACTGTGTCACACAGATTCTATACCGTGTCTGTGAAATCAGAATTGTTTTTGACGTAGATTTATTCTTAGAATATTTTAGAAAATGAGTCCCTGTGCCTTTTCTTGTGGGTGCTAGTGAACTCCATTGCAGTAGGGGAGAGGGTGGGGAGGGGTTGTTACTTTATCGGGTGGAATGTGAATGTTTTTATCTATTAGATAAACTACTAAAAAAGTTGACTCCAAAATGCAGTGAACTTGAATTCTCTGCAAATAAAGAAACAAAGAGCAGGAGTCCTTTGTAAAGGGGAACTGAAACGTTTAATAAATACCTGGCGACAGAGAAAAGGAGCATGATACAGAATATTCACTGAGAAAAGCGTCCTTTCTTATATAGTTAGCAGGCAATTTGCATAAACCACCTTTGGGGTGTAAGACAATAGACCTTGCCCTTTTTAAGATGTCTCTGGAATCGATCGTACGCTGAGGTATCAACTCCACAGGTAGTGGGACCTGTGGGCTGGAATCAACAAAGAATTATCCCATTACATTACATTACATTACGTGGCATTTAGCAGACGCTCTTATCCAGAGCGACGTACAACAAAGTGCAAATCAATCACAAGAACAAGTGCAAAAGTAGACCTGAGAGGACAGTACAGTTCCGAGTCCTAGTGTAAACATACAGAAATTCAGAACCCTTGAAGAGTACAATCAACATTCAAACTAGCATACCACTGTTGGCAGCTAGAATACAACAACAGCCAATAAAAACAACAATACCTATACAAGTAACGATATCTATACATAAGTGCCATTACGGTCTAAGGCTAATCACAGTGATTGTGAGTTGGGGAGGGAAAGGTGTAGCCTGAAGAGAATCCCCATGATCTGAGCTCCTCTGCTTCCTCCACTATTACGTAGACAGATATGCCTTCATCTTAGCCAACAGCTAGAGCAGGACTGACTACCCCTGTTCCTGGAGATCTTCCGTCCTACAGGCATTTAAACACTGACAGAGCACACCTCATTCCACAGCTAGTGCAGGGCTGCCCAACCCTGTTCCTGGAGATCTACCATCCTGTAGGTTTTCATTACAACCCTAACAAAGCACACCTCACTCAACAGCTAGAGATCTAGTCGAGCCACTTATTAGTTGAGTGAGGTGCACTTTGTTGGTGTTGAAGTGAAAACATACAGGACTGTAGATCTCCAGGAACAGGGCTGGGCTTCATTTTCGACAATAAACCTGGTCTGCCAGAACAGGCTCATACGCAGGGTTCACTCTGTATTTCAGGGCCTGAGAATGACACGCAGCGGCTGACCAATGAGAGAGCGTCGTCTGTTAACGAGCCGCGCGTCGGTCTGCTCCGGCGTTGACCTTTGCGTAGCGCACTAATCCCATTAGCATGGATCCTCTCTCTCTCTCTCTCTCTCTCTCTCTCCCTCTCTCTCCCTGTTAGCGCAGGAGCTCTCTCGCCCTGGGATCGATATCTGCGGCGCGCGGACAGGGGCCGGGGCAGGAGACGGGAGATAACGTCTGTCACGAACGCGTCGGTAAAAGGTCGCGGCGGCCGGACAGCCGCCCGGCGCCGTCAGCGGGCTCCGTCTCTCTGCCGCTCCCGCCCGCCCGTGTCACCGTGTCACCGTCAGCCGCGGCTAATCGATCCCGCCGGGACCCGCCGTCTGGGGGGACCGGCGCTGACGCGCTGCCGGGAACCCGGCCCCGGGGGGGGAGGGGAGAGGGAGTGACTCATCGCATCCCAGAAAAAAGCCGCAAAAACAAACCCAGCGTGACTCGGCAGGAACGAGCCGGCTGCGTCCTGCGTTTCCGGGGAGACGGCCGTCGGACAGGCGGAGATCTGACGCCAGATATTATTATTCATAACAGCAGCGACAGGGGCGCGTGTTTCCATTCATGCGCCCGGGTCTCGCGGGCTGACGTACTTGCCCACGTCAAACGTACGTCTGCACAACCACGAGATGTCACATAAACAGCCCGTCGACATTATGAATATTGCTCTGTCCACTGCCCTGTCTGCGTGCCCATCTGGGATGAGCTTTCTGATAACAGCCCTGAATGCTTGTTCTTTTTTACAAGAAGTACAGACTCCTCCACTTTTATTTATATGTCTACTATTCTCTATTTAATTTGTCTTGACTGAGTGAAACTGCAGCCATCTTTTTTTCAAATTGTTATTTATGTCAGCCTGCAATAATACAGACATCAAAGATAACAAATGTATCTCTTTGGGTATGTTTTCCCTGTGAGTAGAAGGAGAGACTGTGAAAATACACTGAAGACAGAGAAGATTATACTTTTAACTGGGTCACTTCCAGGACACGGTCTGCCTAGGTAACTGTGTATCGAATATCACTCAGCACGGATTTATTTATCAAACTGAAGACAATAGATATTCCTGAGCGCATTGCTGGTGTCTGTGGAGGTTCGGGATCTCTGTGTTTAGGCAGAGCGGACCCGGTCGGTCGGTTACCCTGGCGTCTGTAGCTTCCTGCCTCCGCTCCACATCCGGGCGGTATCCATGGAGATGAAACTCCATTAGGAAAACGTCCTTGGCTTTATGACTCCAGAAATGATATCGAAGGCCAACCAGAGATAGAGGACCACAGGTTGGCTTCAGTGAGAGAGGGGGGGGGGGGGGCATAATCCTCCAATCAATTATTAACCAAGGTCAATTTTAATGGTGTATTGGAGCATTTTGGCATATATTATTCATGAAAGGAGTCTCTCTCTGGCCTGGCTGGCTCTGTAGCAGGGGAAGGACGCAGATATGAAACCGGATTCTGCCGGGAAGGCTATCGATCTCCTCCGACTTCCGGCTGCCTCGCTACAAAGCAAAACAAAGCCCTTATTTACAGAAAGGCGTGAACAATAAGAGGATAAAATAAGAATAAGGAGATAAATTAAGATGCGCGTTAAGACGCGTTTCGCTCCCGTTCACTTTGAAGCATTGCCGCATTACGTGAATAAAATCGTTAGCTCGTAACTATCTGGCCCGCCTGTTTGTAAATATGATCTGAGCCATTCCCGCATAAAATATGGAATATTAAAAATTAAAGGATATTGTATATCACAGAATGCATAAATAGATGATAGCTATTCTGGCAGATGGCATAAAACCTCTTTGTTTTGAAACTTTTTGTTCAAAATGGATCGTGTAAAATTGTCATGTATGATAAAAGGTCCAATTTTATTCTTTGATTACGAATAAGAATTAAGCATTGGGATTACAGTGAGGTGTTGGGTTACTATCAGAAATAACTGTCTGAGAGAAATGAAAACGCCGTCCAAGGCTGAATAAGCTCCAGCAGCCCCTAATGGTTATAGCTGGCCCTGGTGCTGCTTTGCAGCCATTATGGTAACAACTGTAATAACAGCAACCTTGGGTCAGTGTGCAGCCATTTCAACTGTTGGCAATGCCAAAACAAAATGGCGACTTTTTGTTTGAACAAAGACCAACATTGTCAGAGCTTTTTTTTTTTAACCATGGTGATAAATTGTGTGATCCTGTCAGGACAGATTGGGAACATAAGCCTGTTGAGTAAGCGAAGCCTTTGTACAAGGATTTCAAACTCACTTTTATTGCTTAATTCAGACATTTAACCAAGGTTAAAAATAGTCCCCAGCTAATATTGTTGACCAATTACTGACCAATGGAGATAATGTAATGTACAATGGGCCCAATGTCCTGTGTGTTTACTGGCCAACACAAACGAGGCAAGTAGCTGTGGGAATTACAAAATTACTACTGCGAAAAAAACCCAGCAAAATTATTATTGCAAAACAATTAAAATTGAATGTATTGGCACAGCAGGCGATACTTTGCGACCCATGCCAATAGCTGAAACTGTAAAAATAAAGAAATCACTGCCTTAATGGAAAGTATGTAGAGACAAAAATGTGCAGGTCCCCCTCACTTTCTGAGGGTAATGAGAGATGAAAGAGGTACATCAGGTTTAATCAACTCAAACCAACTGTTGAGAAAGAAATAAAAACTTCAATATGGCAGAGTCACTTGTTCCATCCCTCTTTAGAAGTCTGGCCCATTATGTACTGTACACTGTGTCTTTCAGCAAAGAGAAAGTGTGGCGGTGAGATCAGGCTCCAAAGGAGAAAGGTAAGAAAGGAGCTTACCCCGCTTCTGTTCAGTCGGCTTGATCTGAGTGTGATACTGTAGCTGGATTTCAGTTCAACCCCCTTCCCCCTCCCTGAGGGGCAGTAACACACGGGCAGTAGGTATCAGAGGGGCAGTATGTGTCAGAGGGGCAGTAACACAGGGGCAGTATGTATCAGAGGGGCAGTAACACTTGGGCAGTATGTATCAGAGGGTCAGTAACACAGGGGCAGTAAGGCAGTAGAGGGGCAGTAACATGGGGCAGTAAGGCAGTAGAGGGTCAGTAACACAGGGGCAGTAAGGCAGTAGAGGGGCAGTAACATGGGGCAGTAAGGCAGTAGAGGGGCAGTAACATGGGGCAGTAAGGCAGTAGAGGGGCAGTAACATGGGGCAGTAAGGCAGTAGAGGGGCAGTAACACAGGGGCAGTAAGGCAGTAGAGGGTCAGTAACACAGGGGCAGTAAGGCAGTAGAGAGGCAGTAACATGGGGCAGTAAGGCAGTAGAGGGGCAGTAACATGGGGCAGTAAGGCAGTAGAGGGGCAGTAACACAGGGGCAGTAAGGCAGTAGAGGGTCAGTAACA
This sequence comes from Conger conger, assembly GCF_963514075.1. Classification (NCBI taxonomy): domain Eukaryota; kingdom Metazoa; phylum Chordata; class Actinopteri; order Anguilliformes; family Congridae; genus Conger; species Conger conger. The sequence goes on from NC_083768.1 coordinate 13,078,957, forward strand.
CAGGGGCAGTAAGGCAGTAGAGGGGCAGTAACATGGGGCAGTAAGGCAGTAGAGGGGCAGTAACATGGGGCAGTAAGGCAGTAGAGGGGCAGTAACATGGGGCAGTAAGGCAGTAGAGGGGTAGTAACATGGGGCAGTAAGGCAGTAGAGGGGCAGTAACACAGGGGCAGTAAGGCAGTAGAGGGGCAGTAACATGGGGCAGTAAGGCAGTAGAGGGGCAGTAACATGGGGCAGTAAGGCAGTAGAGGGGCAGTAACATGGGGCAATAAGGCAGTAGAGGGGCAGTAACATGGGGCAGTAAGGCAGTGGAGGGGCAGTAACACAGGGGCAGTGAGGCAGTAGAGGGGCACTAACAGGGGGCAGTAAAGCAGTAGAGGGGCAGTAACATGGGGCAGTAAGGCAGTGGAGGGGCAGTAACACAGGGGCAGTGAGGCAGTAGAGGGGCACTAACAGGGGGCAGTAAGGCAGTAGAGGGGCAGTAACATGGGGCAGTGAGGCAGTAGAGGGGCACTAACAGGGGGCAGTAAGGCAGTAGAGGGGCACTAACAGGGGGCAGTAAGGCAGCAGAGGGGCACTAACAGGGGGCAGTAAGGCAGCAGCAGCTGACGGGGCAGTAAGGGGCCCCTCACGGCTGGAGGGGGTTTCCAGACCTCCCTGTCTGAGTGTGCAGTGCTGAGCGGGCGGGTGATGCAATGTCATGCAATCCGGGATTAGGCTGCTCTACAGCCCTGGAAGGGGCCCAAGTCCTGAAGCGCCAGCCCTGGCGCAGGCTGGAGGACCAGCCTAATCTGCCCAAATCTACAGCGCGGGCTCCTCTTCTGCCTCGCCGGGTTTCTATTTTTTGCCTTTCTTTCTTTCATTTTTTTATAATTCATTGCATCAGATGGGCAGCGATGATAAACCTTTCTCTCTCTCTCTCTCTCTGTCTCTCACTCTCTCTCTGTCTCTCACACTGTTCCCTTCACGTGCCTCATTGCCCCCTCGGAAAGCAGACTTGCAATATCTTGGCAAGAACATTAAAGTGTTTTGTGATTACAAGCAAGGCCTTAAATAGTAGCACATTATCAGGCAGGTGCTTTGCACCACATGGACTGACACGGTGCTGTGCGCTGCTCATTGTTGTTTAATTAGAAAAGGTGTCCAGAGCTGACTGCACACCTCACACCACAGACCGCGTTGGACTCAGACGTATTAAAAGCTGTCCCTTTAATCCTTTGAAGAGTATGTCTTTTTTTATTTTCTTTTTTTCCATCTGAATTCTCAGTCAGTGTTCTAGAACTCCAATCGCCAGTAGCGATTGTTACATCAGCACTAGAATGCTCAGTTTTGAACATTCTAATCTCATACTTGTGATCTGAGTCCTTAAAGGGTTTAATCCTCATTCACCCCATTTCACATCAAACCTTACCCAAACTGACATCCAAGGTGCCCTTGTCATTGTGGACCGAAGCCACGTTTGCGTTTTTATCCCGTGGAAGTCACACCCTTGAGATGACAGTGGGATATGGGATAAGGAAGTGGGGGGGGGGGGTGCTAAAAAGATGACAGAATTCACAATTCATCCATTTATGTTGCCACGCCGACAATTCAGAAATGCCCTGAAAGTGTATTAATCAATTAATCACGTGGACCGCCATTGTGAAATATCAATGGATGCCTGTCGCGGGTAGAGCACACAGAAGCGTGAAATCCGCACAGTTGGGATGAGGGGTGGGGGCCGCCTAATTATAGCTGTGGGATGAAGCGCTCATTGTGTTGCGTGATTGGCCACGGGCGGATTCCACCGGCCCCCCTCACGGGGCCCTCGCCACTCTCCGCTCCGTCAGTGTTCGGCCGCAGCTCTCCTCCCCACGAACACGCTCCCGCTCACACTGGATCACTCGCCCACCCGCGCCGGCACACGGACCGCGAACCGCGTGCTCCAGCGGGGGATTGTGGGTAGAATGGGGCTGTGGCCTCGATGCGAGCACCGCAGGGCGTTCTCCTCTCTCTCTTGCCTTGTGCGGCGGGCGATGGTTTACGAGCTTCTTCTGTGTCCTCGGAGACTTTCTGGAAAGCGTTATCTGGTCAAATATTTACTGACCGGTGATAATGCCCACGGAGGATGAAAGGGACTGCAAGGCCGACCTGAACAAGGAGCGAGAGAGAGAGAGATAGAGAGAGAGAGGGGGAGAGAGAGAGGGGGAGGGAGAGAGGGAGAGGGAGAGAGAGGGAGAGAGAGAGAGAGAGAGAGGGAGAGAGAGAGCGAGAGAGAGGGAGAGAGAGAGAGAGAGAGGGAGAGAGGGAGAGAGAGGGAGAAAGAGAGAGAGAGGGAGCGAGAGAGAGGGAGAGAGAGAGAGAGAGAGAGAGACATACTGCAGACACAGAGTAAAATACACACACAGACGTGTATGCAACAGTCATTATATAATGCAAGCCACACAGGAGAAAAAAGGACTGTTGGTTGATAATAGTCAGTTGAGATGAATTTCCATTAATGGGCCCTTTGTGTAAATGATCACTTGGATTTTGACTCAGATAAAACATATCCATAATTTCAATGCAAACATCTTCTAAGGCCTGCTATGCAAATGAAAGGTGGCAAACCATTTATTAATTTGCATAACAAACTGAACGCAAGCTTTTGAAGAATGAGCAGACATTTTAAAATGGCGTTCTATTCTGACCATTAAACAAAGGAATTCCACAGTTATATGTGTTAAAATCATCACTTCATCATCAATTTCCTTAAAGAAAGAGGCAGAGTCAGAGAGGCAGAAATTTAAGATTAGGATGGAAAATTAGAGAGAGAGAGATAGAGAGAGAGAGAGAGGGAGTAACAGGTGTGAGAGAGATCTCACACCTGGAACAACCTCAAGAAACAATTTTCACTTTTCTCACCGTGAACAAAGACTCTCTCTCACACATTACCGTATGATGTCTAGAGGTTATGTCAGGCTGTTGCAGAAGAAAGAGAACGGAAACATCATTTCTGAAGAAAGGAAAAAACACACCTTTGAGGAGAGTGTTTTCACGTGAAATCGAATCTTATGCGCGAACTGAAAGTAAGGGCCTCTGGACCTCCGGCGACACCGCGTACCAGTGTACACTCTTTAGACACAGAGCAGCATCACAGGCACAAAATGGCTGAATGGCATTCCCACCATCAAAGGTTCTTACGTTCTGTTCAGCTCCTAGCGAAAACTCCTGGGAACTCCAGGCAGTTACAGTTTGCCTCTAAATGGGTGTATTTTGATACGGCCTCTACTATGTCATGCCCACCACACACACACACACACACACACACACACACACACAACACAATATTACCTATCATATATCCTGATTTATTTCTTTAATATGACCCATGATTTTTTCCTTTATTATAACCAAGATTTCCCCTTCTCGTACCCTATGATTTTGCTGTAATAGCCAATCTTTGCTTTTACAACTAACAATTTTTCAGTCTTGCTATATATCCCATCATTTTTCCAAAGCAGCATCCAGCTCGTTCTCTTTCGTGTCTCCGTCAACACGCGTCGTGAGGCAGATGTAGTTTCTTCATCATTTTGTGCCACACTGTGGAAATCTGCTTAATCACATTTTGTGTAAGCCAGTGGTCTAGAAGTCGTTGCGGTTATGCAGGTTTTCATTCAAAACCAGTGCCTGCCTTAATTGGTTCAAATGACTCATTCAGAGACCAGCACACACACAGCCCTCCATGGCACTGAGAGACCAGCACATAAACAGCCCTCCATAGCACCGAGAGACTAGCACATACACAGCCCTCCATGGCACTGCGAGACCAGCACACACACAGCCCTCCATGGCACTGAGAGACCAGCACATACACAGCCCTCCATGGCACTGAGAGACCAGCACACACACACACCCTCTATGGCACTGAGAGACCAGCACACACACGCACTGAGTCTAAGACCAGCACACACACAGCCCTCCATGGCACTGAGAGACCAGCACACACACAGCCCTCCATGGCACTGAGAGACCAGCACACACACAGCCCTCCATGGCACTGAGAGACCAGCACACACATACACCCTCCATGGCACTGAGAGACCAGCACACACACAGCCCTCCATGGCACTGAGAGACCAGCACACACATACACCCTCCATGGCACTGAGAGACCAGCACACACACAGCCCTCCATGGCACTGAGAGACCAGCACACACACAGCCCTCCATGGCACTGAGAGACCAGCACACACACAGCCCTCCATGGCACTGGTTTAAGCCGTATATGCAGTCACCTGTTTCAGAACACGGAGGGACCCGGTTTTAGAGTTTTAAATAAAACTACGACTGCATTTGTCCTCTGACCTACGGTTGAGTCAACCATGCCACGTTAAACGTAAATATTCAGCTTTCAAAAGGATATTGCTGCATCTGACTTAATGCTGGGAAGAAGAATTGACATTTGCGGCAGCGTTAAAACCTTGACCCTTTCGTGTCGGCAGTTTCCCTCTTTTCCAGTTTGAACACAGCAGGACTTTTTTTTTTAACAAAAACTGTGACAAGCGAGCTGATTTCGAGCTAACGCGCAATCACCCTCTCCTTTCAGAGCTCTCCGTAAAGAATTTGCGATGCGATTCCATTAACGTGTTTTGCCACGGTGCTTGTGAGGGAAAATCGGTTGCGTGACAATATCTGCAATTTCCCCGCCTTGCTCGTTCAGTGACAAGTGGCCACATCAATGAGCGCACAAACGCTCCGTAAATTATGTTCATTCATAACAGGTCCTAGTAGGTGAACATATCCTTTATTATGCAATAAACACAAACGTGTTTTAGTGCGGTCGTTGAATCATAGCAGCCTCAATATTGATCATTAAAGTGAAGCTTAAGCATAAACTTACAGCTTCGTTTATTGCGCCCTAATGTATTGAGAGATGAGAAATGCCTGCACGGTTGCTGACAAATGATGATTACCGGGGACAAAGGAATAAAACTTCACGCCCATTAAAGGTGAATGATATAGCTACCGGGTCTTCTCCTTCTCCTACAAACTTTTTTTATTTTTTAAACCACGCTCAGAAAGGTGGGTCAGAGATGGGTTTCTGAGACCTGAAATAGTAGCAGATTTATTTAGGGGTCGCGGGCGAAATGTGCTTGGACAGTCATTTGTAATGTGAGAGTAAGGCAAGCACATATCATTTTCACGAAATGGGCCTGTGGACCTTGGGCAAGCATTTCAAAGCCACGCTTCCTGGAAGCGTCAACCCGGTGCAGTTGCTCTTTCGTCATGGCAACCGCTGGTTTAAGGGAGCGGTGTTTGGTGAACGGAGAAAGCACTCCCGTCTGTGCGTCTCCTCCAGGCGTTCCTCCGGTCCGCAGGCAGGCGCACGTGAGTCTGTGTCGCTCCCCTGGCCCCTGTCCGTGTCCCCTGCCCTGGCCCCTGTCCGTGTCCCCTGCACTGGCCCCTGCCCTGATGGGTCACAGTGGGACCCTGTTACAGGGCTCAGATGGGGAAATGGTAACGGGGTGCAGCCACTCTGTACTGCTGAGCTGCAGCTCTCCTCTCCTCCCTCTCCCCTCCCTCCCTCCCCCTCTCCCCCCCTCCCTCTCTCCCTCCCCCTCTCCCCTCCTTCCCCCTCTCCTCTCCTCTCCTCTCCTTGGTGGGCTGGGACTGTGGGCACTAATTCAGGTGCATAGTACATTGTTAATTCAACTCTAACCTGTGAGTCCTATAAGGACCATTATGTACTCTGTAAGAGTTGTTTTAATCCTGGACATTTAACTTTGATGCTGAATGACCCCCACCACACACACTCGCACACACACACACACAAATAATTTGCATTTCCAAAAACCACCCCAAAAGTTCCATCACAAATTCCTCCCCCTTTCTGATTTACCTGCTCTTGTTCCTTGTTTATTTACACATGGCTCTGAGTACCCCCCATCCACTCCCGCCCCCCCCCCACCCCAGGGGATTGCCACACTGAGGTCAGCTGACCACATGTAAGAGGATTACCGGGGAGCTAGTGATGACATCGTCTAGCCAGCTCAGCTTTGCCCCGTGGCGGCCTTATCTGAGGGGTTTGAGTGTGTGTGACTGTGAGCGTGGTGGGGGCATGGGGGCATACAAGCACTGGCTGTGTGTCTGATGACCACGGGGAGTGCAGCTTAACCCCCTGAAGAGTATTTTTTTTTTTTCTTCCTTCACAATTCTTAGTGTAGAACTCCACCGCGTTCCATCAGCGTTAGCGATTGTGACCTCACATCAGCATTAGAATGTTCAGTTGAGAGCGCTCTAATCATGCGTTTGTGATCTCACACCTTAAGGGGTTAATCCGAGCTTGCTTCGTTCGGCCGGTCTGCGATGCCCACGCGTGCAACTCAATTCCATTAGCCCTCCGTCTGTTGCGCCCATTCCCGCCACGGCCGCCAGGACTGAACGGGCGGGGCGGCCGCCCCTCCGATCGAGCGGGAACACCGAGCCTGACACACCGCCAGGCTCAGACAATGGGCCATATGCGGCGCGTTTACAACTGAGCCAGTGGCTCGCCGGCTCGGAAAATGGCCGTTCTACTGTGTGGCACTGCAGACAAACAGGAAGTGCCACTTGCACCCTCTTCACAGAGCACTCTCCCTCCATATTGTGAATTTGATCAGGAAGGAAGATTCACTGGCTGCTCTCCAGCGAACCTCTCAAACCGCACCTCAATTGCACTCAATGACACTCACGTAATTGTAACTTAACGCATCTCTTGGTCTTCTGGCATTTACTTACCATGTGAAATGACCTTCTTCACTTTGGCTAAAATGATCTGCTTAATGACTAAGTTGTAATTTGTGGACTTGAAAACATATAGGGGCTCATGCAACTGTGTGCAAATGCCTTTGGGCGCAGTTGCTTAATTTTCCTGTATTTAAATAGCACAGACAATATTCTTGGTAATCTGTTATATTGAGTAGACATAGCCGTGTTATTACACTGTAGTTAAACATATATAACTGCAAGTGAGCATCAATACCAGAAGGTGATCTGTGGTTCAGGTTTAGGGCCTGAGGTGTGAAGTCAGGATTAAAGTTGAGGCCTTTTGGTGAGAATGAGCTCACCCAATAGAAAACTCATTCAGATAACAAACCACACAACTATTTCCTACATGTTTGTACACATTTCCTGTGTAGAAATTGCTCCCCTCCTCAGTTATTTTCACGGTTGTTTTGCGCTTCTTTTATACAAAGACAGCGGAGGAATTTCTGTACTGCGTGATCCAGAAGCGAAGATGTGTTCACTGAGAGAGGTGGAAGGGGGGAGGGGGGGGGGAGGGTAACAGCTCCTATAATGCACCGTGTGATCAACAATGGAGGCGCTTTCTCCTGCCATCTTGTCAGTTTTTTCCTGAATTGAGTGCTATTGCGGTTGTCAGCGCGTGATTACTCCACATTAGTTAATGGCCGACCTTTGCCCGCAGCCTGTCCTCTTCTAATCCACCGGCCCGTCGCAGGAGAACATCTGCTGAAAGCGTGCCGTTATCATCTTTAATCATACCGTTGATTTGAATGTGCATATGTGTATTAATTTAATGTCTGCCGTTCCAAACACCTGCTACAATCAGGTTGATGTATGAAATTATGTCAGCTGAGACCGTCCTTTCATGCGTTAATGCTCTCCTCGTTCGTCAGCGCGTTCTGTTATCGTGTGTGCAGGAGACACGTGCATCTACACGTGCATACACACACACGCACGCAGAAACACGCACATATACATACACACGCACACACACACAAGCACAGGCACACATATGCCCACATGTGCATCTACATACAAAAGCACACACACGCACACACGCACACACACACGTACACGCACATGCACACGCACACATATGGCCACATGTACACACAGCAAGACAATTCTTTGAAACTGAAAAATCAGGAACAGGAACAAGTTGTGTTGTACAGGATGGCGGTAGTAGATTTTTTTAAACAAAAGTATGATCACTAATAATAAGTTGTTTGATTCTGACTCGTGTTCATGCTTGATTCTGGATCCACAAGTATTCTTTCAAAACTTGTGGCACAACATACTAATAAAAAGTTGTTTTTTTCCACTGAATACAAGCTCCTCACCTTGTTTCTATATCAGATTAAAACAAACAAAGTCGTAAATCAATGTCTTGGGACTGGCAGTTACTAGAGTGGTGATCTATGGTTGTACATTAGTTTATATAATACTGCAAGGGTACAAAACTCTCAAGACATAGTTTTTTTCCCTGCCAAGTTCATTTTGTTGCAGCAAATATTTTGTAGTTTATTTAAGCTAAATAAAGATTTTATAAAAGGTAAAAAAATTGTAGTTACTGCAATATAAAAAATGTATGCAACAATCTATATGGTGCAGTGATATCTTTTCATACCTGGATAATATTTTGAATCACCATATCAACAACCTCACTTGAATGGATCCGGATACAGGTCTGTAAATGAAAGAAAACAGCTAATAAAACTCCACACGCAGCGGAAGCCAAATACCAACCTGTGTTTCTCCATGGGTATCTCTAAGCCATGGGTGACTGGAACACCAGGCTATATTCAGAACACACACAAGGGACATTTGTCCTGGCAGTTTCTCGTGTAATCAAATGAAACCAATAAAACAATATAAATTGATTACCTCTTTAATTTTTTTTATTGGATTTCCAGGATGGTAAAAGTCATCTTGAAGTAGCAGCTGTGTATTTTCCCACGGTTTGATATCTTCCGGTGGTATGAAGCACACACAAATGAATTTAGCAAGCTGGAAAAAATTTAGGTTTCTGAAAAAAAACTGACAGAAGGTTCTGGCAGAGGCATACTGTATGCAGACAAAGCAAGTTATGATATAGTACATAACATAATGAGTATGGAAGGTCGCAGGGTCATGGCTGTGTGACCTAAAACTATAATCTTCAGAATAATATTCGGTGGCGGAGGTGGGAGCCAGTAGGTCACAAATCAAAGGGATTTGAGGGCGGAGGCATCTCTCTGACTTCAATCAGAGAGATGTAGGGAGACTGATTGGGTCTGTATTGCACCAAAGCTAGACAACTTACTGCACAAAGTCTGTACCGTACCAACAATCCTATAACTCTAATGAACACCATTGGCCATTGTGCTCATTCACAAAATCAATGAGAATTCACAGAAAGACAAAACACTAAAAATAACATGACAACTACATGATCAATTCTAAACACACTGTTTTTACATTATTATGTCATAGCCTCTCTGCCTGCTGAGCACTAAATTCTGCATTCACTCAAATACTCCATTTGTGAGTGGTCTTGCATACACCAGTTTTACAGACTTTCACAGAGAGCAAGAGAGGGAGACAAAGAGACAGAGAACCATTTTAAACCTCTGGGAAAAAGCAAGACGCTTGAGCTACTCCTCTGAGCGTGTGAAAGAGATGCAAACTGCTGCGCTCTAGAGAATAGGCATTGTAAAGTCACATAAACTCAAGATGATGGAAATCTAGCTTGTGACGCGGAACTTGTTAGCTTGCAGTCAAGACAGATTTGTTTACTATGTTTCCCTGGCCTGGATTCTTGCTAGTTCTGCCCCCGCACACACATGTGTCTGTGCTGATGTGTCCGGGAAATACTCACACCACAAAATGAAATGACTTTGTGAGCGCAAAAAGCATCACTACCAGCCATTCTAAACATGATATTGTTTCAGCTTTCAAGTGCAGGTGTACATGTCTACTGACAGAGAAAGAGAAAGACAGATGGAGAGAGAGAGAGTAAGAGTGAAAGAAACCTGGCTTGTCATCACTGTCCATCTGATGCAATGCACTGTAAAAAAAAAGAAAGAAAGGAAAATGAAAAAAAACGAGAAAAAAAAAAAACAAAGTGGAAAAGCAGTCCAGACTTTGGAGTTCATTTCCAAACAGTGTAATTCCAGTACCCCTGACAGGACTTCTTGGAAGGACTCACGTCATAAACAGAGTGAAGCGGCAGATGCAGAACTGTGCTCCCACTGAGGTGAGAGGTCACGCTGTGCCTGCTGTGGCAAGCCTACCCCCCCCCCACGACTCCCAAAGCAAATAGTCGGTGGATCCCTCTGAAGAGGGACACGTGAGGCCTGGGGTCATGGTGAACACGGTATCACTGCCCAGCGCCACTCGCTGTGGAGCTGTTGTGCCACAAGATGTATCAATCAAACCAGTTTACTTCCAAATTTCCACATTTTCATTCATTTAAATCATTCCTTTATTGGAGTCATTAAATCATTCTGAGGAAACTCATTTCGTAGCTAAATCCATAGTTTAAGTAATAATAAGACCGGAATGAAATCATTATTTTATCATCGCTCTGCCTTCAAAATGATATATCTCGTTTTCATTTCAATGACCTGATTTCGTTGACCTCTTTTGCAGACTATTTGGTTTAGTTCAGTTCCTGCCTTATATCAGACTCTGCTGATTTTTCCAGCATTGTGGCTTAGCAATAGTGCTAAGACACGTTGTTTCAGTTTCATACTTAATATTTTAGCATTAGGGATGATAAAGAGATTGCTGTAGATAAAGTGCAACTGCATATATTGCTTCTGATTTCATCGCATTTCAGGGACCATGATTCAAATCCATTTCAACAGGAGCTAGTGTAGATAGATAATTTATTTCTAATCTACCATTGTACTTTTCATAATCAGAAGTAAATAAATGTTTTTTAAGTATGTGGACTTAATGTGGATGTGGTTAATCTCATGTCCTTCTTTGTCATTGTCCTTGTGTTTTTCTGACAGTTGACTAAATGGGTTTAAAGATGGAGCTTCTTTAGCACTTGATTATCAACAGCAAAGAGCTGCCTCACGACTCCTTCAGGTCAGCTCCAGGTCACAAACACAGCACCCATCCTGGAGAGCTGTGAGAAGAGTCATGTGTTAGCCAAATATCTTTTACATCTTGATTCAGGAGTATTGAATAATTTCCCTTTTTTTTCCAGGTGGTGTGGGTTAGGGGTGATGTGCTCTTGGTTGTTTTAAAGGTGTTCTTTGTCAGTACTGAAGGCTGGCCTCCTACATGCTTGGTGATGGTGATGATGATGATGATGATGATGATGATGATGATGATGATGAATGATTGAGTGATGGATGATGAATGGATGACGATGATGATGGATGACGATGATGATGATGATGGTGATGATGTATGGATGATTGAGTGATGGATGATGAATGGATGACGATGATGATGGATGACGATGATGATGATGATGATGGTTATGATGATGATGATGATGATGATGAATGATTCCTGAATTGTAATGTAACCGAGAACCAAGCAGGAATAAACGTTCTGCACAGTGTACATGTTTCTCACACAGTAGCAGCAGCTGCAAAATAAAGCCTCACAGACTGTACACTAATTCTGTGCTCCACTGCTCCTCTGCTGAGCAGAGAAACTCCTCAGGCATTTTCATTCAGATATTCTCCCAGGTTTCCCCTTTGGACCGGGCCAGAAAGCCCGTTCACTGGCAGCGCTTCGACCCAGAAGACTCTCAGCCCCCCCCGGTCACAGCTGAGCCGTGCGGTGCGCGCTTTAAATCCTTCCCCAGCTCCGTCTCCACGGACCTGTGTCCCCAAGCCATGAGTTTGTTTTGACAGGGCGGGCAGCCGTGAACGCCAAAACAGGAAACAATATTCGACCAGCGTACCGCATTGCCCCTGCGCAAGATTAGGGAGGAATTTTAATGGTGCAGTATTCCGCCTCTGTTTCATCACCTCGCAGTTTCTCTTGTGAAGCCACACCACTGGGTATGTTTCATTTGAACGGGGGGTCCGTTACATTTCCCCCCTTTCCTGACCATGATCTCCTCAGTCTCATGGTGTAACTCAAAGATAGCATGTGCGGCTTTGACCCTATTAGTTGTTGGTCATTGTTAAAAAAGTACACTTCTGCAATTTGGTGTATGATATTCTCTGATTATATCTCTGATTTTAAGATTGCAACAGGAAAAACTAAAGAAGAAAGGGCCAATCAGGGGCCAATCAGGAATGCACATACTGTTCATTTCAACAGCGTTCTGTATTTTGTCAAGAACATTGCGAGACTTAAAACTGAACACTTTAGATTTCACATTCACACACTATTGATCATTATTTTCAAGCAAATCTGAAGAAAAATACAACTTTGTTTTCATAAACAGCATGAGGATTCTCAGACAGCCTGACAGTTAGATTGAAGTTGGCACACAACAAACCGGTACGCAACCAAAGATGTGTGCTTAACGCAGCATCACAGAGAACACGCTCCTTAGATTTGTCAGCTCCCGAAATTATTCACTTTCACGAACACAGTCACTTAGAGATATCAGAGCCACCATTTCATTGTACGAGAGATAGAAGTTTGAGTTAGATAGACCCCAGGTTCATATCTAAAAATAATAATGATTGCAATTGAAAAAAGTGCCGGCTTGATTATAGCCGAGTAACTCAAGAGAAGGACTATGGCTTTTAAATTAGGCAGGCTGCTGCATGGCTAGTCCTGTGAAGGATTAGGCCCGTGGCCTGGATGAATCTGGATCGTAGCAGTGCCACCTGTGACCTGCAGCCCATCAGAGTGAGCTGCAGCCGGCTCTAGGGTCAGCCGGGGGTATGGATGACATCATCATCTCCTGCTGCACCAGGGACACTCTTTGCATGATGTGTCTTCCTGTGACTGTCTGTGTGAGACTGACTTGCAAACTGATAAGCATTTTCACAAGATTGAAAAACGGCCGCTATTGCTAATGCCGTTAGTATCTCAGAGCTTTTACTGCCTCTAAACCGCTGTTGTATTGTATCTGTGAGGTTCTTTTCTCCAAAGAAAAATGTGTGTGTGTGTGTGTGTGTGTGTGAGGATGGTGGTCTGGCAGGGTGTGTGTACATGCATGTGTGTGTGTGTGTGTGTGTGTGTGTGTGCTTGTGGGGGATGCTGGTCTGGCAGGGTGTGTGTACATGCATGTGTGTGTGTGTGGGTTTGCATGTATCTGTAGGGATGGTGGTCTGGCAGGGCATGTGTGTTCATGCATTTGTGTGTGTGTGTGTGTGTGTGTGCTTGTGGGGGGATGCTGGTCTGGCAGGGTGTGTACATGCGTGTGTGTGTGTGTGTGTGTGTGAGGATGGTGGTCTGGCAGGGTGTGCGTGTACATGATGCATGTATGTGTGTGCGTGTGTGTGTGTGTGCGCAGACACACACATTGACACACAGGAGGAAGGACATCCTGTCTGCAGGTGTCAGATGCAGCAGTGGAACAGGGCCAGCGATGCAGGAGCGTCACAGACGTGGGGTGTGAGGGCTGAATGATGATGCGGGCTGGGGGCTGCGGGCGGGGGGCTGGGGGGTCTACTTCCACTCACATAGCAGCACGAGTGGGCGGATGCGACATCATCGCAAAACCTCCCACAAAAGGTGGGAAGGTGTGAAAACTTGGTCAACCAAGTTTTTGGATGTAGAAGGGAGATAATAAATAAAATCAGTATTTCATTAAACTACCCTATGCATGTTTTACATGTTTTTAAAACAAGACTGGGCTATCGTGAGCGTATAAAATGAACGCAGGTTACAGACACAAACGGGATGAATGAAGTTCATAGACAGAAAAACATTTTTCTCTTGAAGTTTGTAATGAGGGGAGGATTGTACTCGACGTGACTGCACCTGGGGGGGCATGAGGAGAGGAGAAGAGCCCGTGCCAGACCCTGGGCTCAGGGGCTGTCCTCCGTCCCCGGCGTCAGAGCCAGAGGCGCCGTTTGAGCGGACGCGCGGAACGAGACGCACGCCCCCGGGCTCCGCGTGACGTCAGACAGACGCCGCGGCCTCCGCACGCGCTCACACGGACGGCGCAGTCACAGAGCCGCGACCCCATTCTCTGACGCAGCGCGCCGCCTGGTCCTCCGGCCTCGGGGCAGCGGTCAGCTGAGAACGCCGTTGCCTCCGCTCCGCTGGTTACCGCGGAGACGGAGAGGAACGCGCGACGGGGGGGAAAAAGAGAGGGGAGGGGTTTTTCCACAGCTGAACAGGGAGGGGGAGGAGGCGATGGTAGAGTGCCTTGACGTGTAGAAAACAGGTGGGGTCATGACGTGGTCACAGATCGTTCCGTCCCGCGCGCATGCCGCGGAGGGGACGTGCCCCAGGCTGTCGTAACGGGGAGCGGGGCGGAGGGGGCGCGGGGGGAGGTTGGCGGTTGTGGGTTCTCAAATCTTCTTCCTGGCGTGTCGCTCGAGATTTTTTTTTGGGCCACCCACACATCGCAAATGGCAAGCCCTCGTGCTTTTATTTTCTGCCTGCGGAAACTACCTTCTATGAATTTTACTACGCGTAAGTTTTACTGCAGGGACGTCACGTCGAAGACAGTGAGGAGATGAGCGAGGAGCCTTGCGGGGCTGGGAGTGGGTGGGGTGGGGCCTCCTACAGGCCTGGGAGAGTCCACAGCCCCCTGGCCTCCTGGCCAACAGAGCAAAGCTGGGGACCAGCAGCCAGCTTTCAGGCCTGATTGTGAGCATGTGTGACGTGTGTCAGTGGGGGTAAGTTCAGCACACGTCCCTCTCTCCTCAGGGGTTTTATTTCAACAAGGTGGCGATACCTTGTGAAAGCACCTCTGCCCTCCCTGTCAGTAGCATTTTTGACACGGAGAGATGTGACCTCAGCCATTGCTGCACCGGCTTAGCATGGCCTGTTTCCTGTTACACGGTTCCAAGATGTCCATTGAAAACTTAGTGACTACAGTTCCCACAATTCCAGGATTATGTGCCAATCGGTGTCACATTCGAGTTTAGAGAATTGGTTAAAGTCCTTCCGTTCATGAAGAACTAATGTTAATGCACACGTTTGCATCTCTGTCTCAGCGATGTAGACAACTATGCAAATATCTCTACATACTTGCATTTTAAGACACTGAAGGAAGTTAAGGTCCATGAGATAAGATCTCACTTCTCTGTTAAAAGATCTTATCGACTACTTGACTTTGAATTGTAGGTACTGTCAATTTTACTCATTTCAGTCAGCACTGTGTTTGAGGTAAACAGTCTTTAGATGCAAAAAGACACACCACTTAACCAACTTCTTGCAAATGAAAAGTTTAATCGGTTCACACACAAGCAGTCTATTCTTCTTCTGAGAACACGTCCAGCAGCCCACTGCAGTGTAGCCTTTATCTGAAATGAGACCGGCACCATTTTAATTGCCTGCAATGGTCATGATGTTTGTGTAATGAGGAAAAGGGTGGAAATCAATGCAAATAGCACCTCTATCTGAAGCCCAAGAACACTTTATGGTAAGCAAAATGCCCTTGATTGGTTTAATGCTTCACCCGTGAATTAAACTGTGAGCATTTACAACATGAATTATGCTGATTGTTCTTGATCTTATCCTCCACGGTTATAATCTGTAATTCAGATCTGTTATTGGCAGGGTAACCCCCCCCCCTGCCTCATGACAAATGTTTTGGGAATAAAATGTGAAATGATGACCCTCTCACCAATGTTTCCAGGCCCCTGTCATCGGGACATCCTGTATTAGAATCTGTATGATTTCCAAGCATTTGCTATATTTTTATTTCCTTATACATTATAGGAGTGATATTGATACCACGTTTAAATATTTAGTGTTGTTCACTGCCTCGAATGGAATCAGTAGGCTATTGTTTTATGTGAATACTGGATGTTCTTTGAATTTGTTGAAATTCCCACAACATGACTCACAACCCCCGTTTCCGCCCCTCGATGAATCCAGTATGTTCACTGCTGCGGTCATTCAATTCCTAAACGGTCACAAACGGTGCTGGTTTTGTTTTTAACTGCTGCTGATTTCATTCGGTCATTGTTATTGTGGGTATATTTATGTTTAAGCTGTGTGTTATGACTGGCATGGCATGCTTCCCGCCGGTGAGGACAATGAGGCGGAGAGTGAATTAAAATACGGGCGAGGCCCTTGGCATTGGAATCGCGCTCGCGTCCGCGTGACTCACCGTGACTCCCCCCCGCGCTCCCGCCATCCAGGGGGCTTCTGGGACGCCGACGCGTTCCCATCAGATAAACCGAATTTACATTCCTTTATTCGGAGCGCGGCGTTCCCAGGGAGAGCGCGCCGGCTCCCAGACGGCCCTGTGAGGACGGGACGGGGCGCGGTGCGACTGCTAAGCGCTAACGCCGCCGCCGACGTGCCCCCGGGTTATCTCCGCTCTTTCCTCAACGTCTGGCTTTCAGCTGGTTGCCGTGGAAACTGACTGGGATCGGATTTCGGGGTGCCGTCGCGAGCCGGTGGGGGGGGGGAGAAGGGGGGAGCTGGCTGCGAGCTGCAAGGCGGGCGGGAGAAATGCATGGTGGGACAGCGTGACCTTTGACCCGCTCTCTGATCTGGGTTATGAAGAGAGCACTCCGTAGCGCTGTCGTGCTCGGAGGATCCTCGGAGTCTGCCCGTCCCCAAAGGCAGGGCCTCGAGGGTTAATGGAGTCATCTCCGTCAGGGCCACAGGTGCCTGGTGGCAAACCTCCAGGGACCCCTTATGACCCGAAACTGCCGCTTCAGCAGAATAATAAAAATAAATAATA